>NW_019104035.1:0-184791 GCF_001856785.1 Myzus persicae
ATCTCTAAATAATAATAATACCATTATAATTATGAGTACTATATTCATAAATCATAATCAATGTTTATATATGTTAATATTAATGTTAATACCTACATAATATAATATAGGTACTATAAATACATCCATCTATTTATAGATATGATATTATTATGGTATCTATCTATAAGATCAAATAAATTTTTTCAACTTTGGTATTTCTAATTAATAATATATAAAACATCATAAATTAATAACAAAACTTTTTATTTATAAATCTGAAGTGTTAAAATTATAATGGAATTTCTGCTGCTTGTTTGCACCTTTCATTTGCTTTGGTAAGCCAAATACTTGCCACCAGCTCAATTTGTTTGACAGAAGTATCAGCATTGTTGGCGGATGCATGGATAGCCTCTAATAAACATAATAATTTATAATTTTATTAACTAGTTAACCTTTTAAGCCTATTTTATTACCATTGCAAATTTATCATATATACAAAGCATGTTAATATAAAAATGTCTAAAATAAGAGATGAGTATAAGTAGGTAGTACTTAAAAATCAGTATAGTCGCAATCAGTTGGCGCCAATCACCTAATTTATCATAGTAGAATTTTTAGATGAGGGAGAGGGAGGCTACTGCAGAGTACTGCAGGATTTACATTAAAACATATAAAAATAAATTATTAAACATTGCATTATGTAGGTGCTTTGATTGCACCTGATTGATAAATTAAAAAAGGGGGTGATGGGGGCCCTTTGATGTACGATGACGTAATATATTTTAAACACTTTGGTGCTACTGATTGCAACCAACTTACGAACAATATTCTTTTGCATAATATTTTAACTCACAAATAATAGGTAACATGAAATAGCCTGTTTTGGATGAAATACTTATTAAATATATTCTAAATAAAATTTGAATAATTTGTTTTCTTTTGACATAATAAGCGGTGTTATTTTTTTTTAACAATTTTAACAATAACAATAATTGTATTGTAATTATTTATTGTTTTGTGGAATACTTAAGTCTGGGAATAGGGTTGTATATTGAAAAACAAATTATTATGAATAAAAAATAATTTAAAATGCTCACTAGTAAGTAATGATGCCAGAATAGTATTGTTCAAAGCAGTTTTGTTATTCTTGTGCCCCGTGTAACTGAAAGATTTAGCATAATCATTGGTTATTAACTTTCTTAATATCCGTCTGACTGACTCTTTAAAATTAGATCCACCAAGCAAGGCCAACATTTTCACCTAAATTTAAAACACATTTTTATACACAATTATTTAAATTAATGTTATAATTTGCCTATAATAACTTACCATTTTATCATATAATGTTTTATTGTTAATCAAAGTTTCTTTAAAGTTTGTTAGTGATAACTCATTTGATATCGGAAGCATTGCACATACATTTTCAAGCTCATCATTAGTAGCTGATGATACTGCAATAGATGAAGTTTGTTTATCTTGCTTCTCTTGAATGTTGTTTACTACCATCATTATTGTATGAAGGTAGTCACCTTGTTCTTTACATCTGGCGTTTAAAGTAATAAGTTGTCTTAAGATCTGTGTTTCAACTTCTATAATAATAATCATAATAATATATTTAGGTATGTGGTAGTGTAAATTACCTAATAAGAACATTTAAAACTGAACCAATGCAACCAGCAGGCTGACACCAATGTTTCATGTTTAAAAAATTATACATTTGCTTATTATTTAACATACAATTATTTTAGTATTTTTAAAAGTGGGTACAGCATTTTTTTACTACGTAGATACCTAATAAGTAATATAATGTTTATGATTGATAAAATAATAACATGTTAGCTAGAATATTTAATAGAAATATCTGATTAGAATTATAACTAAGCTAATTATAATGTAAATTATTAACATTTAAAAAAATATTGTACAACAATTTTTCAAATTCTTTGAACTACCTGAAGAAATGTGTGTTTTCTGTTTGTTTTGAGGAACTGACACTAAACTCCCAAAATCTATATCATTAAGATTAATTTCTTGCATGGTCACTGCAGTTTGATTATTAACTGTGTCTTCTAAATCAAGAATAATTTAAAATTACATTTTACTTATAATGTATGAAGTAGATAAATTCATTAAAAACCATATAATTGTCTAATGTTGATAAACATGTACAGTAAAATTTAAAATATATATCTAGATAAATATTTAAGATTAAAGCAAAGAACACAAGGTCTTGTGAAATAATAAATTAAACAAATACTATTATTTAATTCAATGTAAATGTAGTGTTTAGGACTTGGACAATTTGTAAAAATTCAAAATAAAATCAGTGGTTAAAGTGGGGAACACTTTAAAGGGGACTATAGTCAACAAAAATTTAGGAGCATTCAGTAGTGTTCACCAAAGTCTGTAATCCAACCAAACTGTTTTAAGACCCCCACAAGGACTAATGTCTAAACATATACCTATTATATTTTTCTTTCACACACCTATTTGTTTATTAACAGTTAATGGGATGTAAAAACAAATTCCTCCTAAGAAAAAAAATACTACCTACACTTATTATGCCTGCTTAGTAAAAAGAAATTTCAATTCATATCCTGAAATGTTAAAAAAAAATGTATTTAAATTTTAAAGTTATTTTATTTTTATATATTTCATTTAAATGACAAATAAAAACGAATTTATATTGAATATTGCGATAACAAATGTCTTGTTAAGCGTCCACCCCTAGAATATTAATTCTTTGGGTCTAGATCCACACTTTGCATTACACTTTGGATATTTAAGGGGCACCTAATATAATTTTAAAGTATGTTGTATACAAAATAAGTTTTATGTTCAAAAATGTTCAAATAACTGTACCTGGAAAATTGTAGTTTTGGTTTTTGTTACCACTAACAGATGGCAAATTGTCTGATCCATTACTAACCCCAATGTCATTGTTATCAATAACTGTAAATGATTCATCTAAGGATTATAATTTATATTAATACACTGATTAGTTGATTATTTATCATTTAAGTTATATTGCTTCACTAAAGTCAAATATGAACTGTCTTTAACAATTAAAATCACTAATGATATACTAAGTGAAATTAAAAATTAAACCATTGCAGAGAAATTTATATAATTAATAAATAAGTAAATTTTTTAATTATTGAAGCTAATGTAAACCTTACTTGGTATTATTACCAATAAAAATATTCTTATTATACCTGAAGAGACACAGTTTTGATTATTAGATATTATACATCTGAAACCATCACTAAGATCAATATTTTGGTTATCTTCGTCATCGATAACTGCAAACAACGAAAACAATTATTTAAGATAGATAGAAGAACTTAATTTAAAAGCTAAACAATTGATTGCCTAACATGTATCATATTCAAATCATGCATGATATAATTAAAAAAAAAACAACATACCAAAAATGTTTTGATTTTCATTAGATTCCACATTTAAATCATCATTTAGACTACATTCTATATTATGTGAAACATCTATACTGGATTCTGTTTCTTTGGAATCATTTTCTAAAAAAAAAAAAATTGTATTTTAATATAATATAAAGGTATCTTAGGAAGAACAAATGAATTAATAAAGTATATCTTACTTTTGAATTTTGGGAATGGTGGCAGTTCATTATCTGATAGTTTTTCATCACTACTTGGTCCACTGCTACAATCAATTTGTTTATTCTTTTTTTTGCGTTTAGTTGATGTTTTTTTAGCAGTTAGTTGTTCACTTTCTGATGAACTTTGGGCAAGGGTCTCATTAGCAAATTTAGAAGCATCCTTATACACGGTAAACATTTTGTTGCATATGACTTTTATGGGATATAATTTCCAATCTTTTTCTGGATTTGCATTTTATGGCCGATTGCAATTTAATTGAACCAAATTTTAAAGGCCAGAAACATGCTTCAAAATTCTTAATCCAATTACTTGGAATTACTTCAATTATATTTTTTTCATTTTTAAATTTTACAACATACCAGCCGGCAGACATCTTTTAATGATTAGTAACTGTAACTTAATAATATAAATTGTATTTACAGAATATATTATATATATGGTTCATTAATTATGTACAGAAATGTTAGCTTAATCTATATATAATATTTTATTTTTCACTCTTCAGTATGAAGTAGTGGCATTACTACAAACCCTTTAGCGTGAGGTAAACGAATTAATTTATGAAGAATGTTTGGCAATGGCCAATATGAAAAACATTCACTTAAACCATCAACAAGATGAATGCCAATTAATGAAGAATTCAAAGGTTTTGTGTACAAGTTATTTACATTGTTATATTTTCGACCTATAACAACAACTTGATCCAGTTTCTTACAGTAAGCAAAATTTGAAATTTCAATTATCGAATTACAATCTAATTTACAACAAGAATTCTGTAAATTGATACTTAATTTAAAATTGGAAAAAATAACTTCTTTAAATTGAGGATCAGTAGTACCATCTATTAAAATTCCGTCGCTGTGTTCTTTTTTGAATTCAAAACTACCTTTTTTTATTTTATGTTCTAGTAATGTGTGTAAAGTACTTTCTTCTGATAAACGTCGAACTATTTGAGATAAAACATTATTATGTGTTCTTAAAAGTTTTTTAATTTTTTGAAGGTAATTTTCAGAAGAAAAGTTACTAAATAAATTTAAGTTTCCATATTTTCTAGCATCGTCAGTAATATGTAAAAGGTTGTGAAAATTATGGGATAGTATTTGAGGACCATAAATCAATTTAGATGATAGAACAAAATGTTTTAATAGCTCTTCAGCGTAATCGGTCATTGTTTTCATTAATAAATCTGACAATAAAATACGTATAGCAACATGAAGAGTTAAAAAATGTTCATACTTATTTTTATCTAAATTATTTTCTAAAACAATAACTCCAGTATATAAAAGAAATTGTCTTAATTCTGTAGCTTTGTACCGTTTAGCTTCTTTAATAGGCCTTGGTTTTCTTGCAAACTCGTAAGGAATATATTTAATAAGGCTTAGTAATGCATCAGATATTATATTAACAGATCTCGATTGTAATTTATGAGGAGGTCGACCAAAACACCATATGTTAACTAATAACTTTTTAACAACTCCCAGACATATCAAGTGCATATAGTCCAATGGGACATCAGTAACTAGGCCTAAATTTGGAATTTTTTGTAAAATTGTCTGGCCAGTGTGATGTTCTGGATCAGTTTGATTAATAAAATCAGTATCAGTTTTTTTTATTAAATGTCATATCAGGAAAAACAACATGATCTAAATATTCTCCCTCTTGCATACATTTCGAACAGGAGGAATATCCACTATGTCCCTTAATTCGAAGTACACTAGCCTTAGCAACTGCATCAAATAACAACATTGAAATTTTGAAACTGAAATATTTATCATCAATGTGTACACCATTTAATGTTAAATTAACAGCTTCATTTACAAAATCTTCTAGCAGTTCATTAAAATCTGACGGTTTATCATACCCATGATAGATACCAATACAAAATATATTTAAAGGTAATAAAATATCAACATTTGTTATCAAACACAAAATAGGATATACTTGACTTTGTGATGAGTCACTGAGAGGCAATCCATCAATATTAATAGCAACATTAATAACATCAGGAATATTGGAAACATTTACTTTTTTTAACATATTTGTAAGACCACTTTCTAAACCAAAATGGTAGTATTTTCCAGGATTTATATCACGCAAAATAGTTTCTCTTGGTGTTTTTAAAAAAGTCCTAGGATCTTTTGGAATACTACTTAAATCTGGTATTTCCTTTAGAATTGATAATAATTCCCTTAATGCAACATGAGAAATTTTATTCCTAATAGCCCATTCTCGCAAATGATCAGGAATAGGTAATTTTGAGTTTCCAAAAACATTATCATTTACAAATTTGTTTAATGAACTACATTTTGGACTAGTTGAAACAAATTTTGTAAAAGAAACATCATCATTTTCAATGAATGTATCTAATGAAACATCAGATATATTTGAAACATTATTTTTTACAACACAGAAATCATTTGGCAAACCTACAAAATTAGGCTGATATGAAGTACTTGCTGCAGTACTAGGATTACATTGAGTAGATAATGAAATAGATAATGTTGTATTGTTTTTTCTTATAACATCCAAAGTTTCAAGTTGCTGTTTTACATTTTTATTAAATTGGAACTTAGAAGTTAGGCGCATTTTTTTAATAGAATTACACTTTTCAGAATCCATAGTTAACTACAAATAAAAAATAAAAAAATTCCAAATTAGAAATTATATAAACTATTTCAGATTCCTTTTTTGTGTATTTAATATAATACAAATTGAAATAAGACCACAAAATAATAAAATTGTACTGGAAGTTTAATATTTATGTAACTATTGAAAACTTTAATAATTAAAACTGATATTTTAACTATTTTTAATAGAATTGTCTCTTATATAAATACCTAGTGTATATTAGTATGATAGGTAAGTACTATTAACATCACATTAATTACTGAACGTTATAAAACAAATATAATATATAAGTACCTTAAGAGTATTTAGGTGCAATGTAATTTTGTGTTTGTTTAAAATACCTAAATTATCATTCACACCTGGACCCCAAGATTGATCTTGCACTTATTTTATAATACCTATTCTTGAGCTAAACAGATAAAGAGTTAAAAAAATAAATGGTTGGTCTCATAACAAAAATTATATAAAAACTGAATTATTAGCCTACGTTAACATATGTAAAACTATTAAATACAGTGAAAACTCATTACAACAAAAAACGTTGAATACCATAGGTATTACATTATAATGGTTAGTCTGATTTATAACCTAATAATAAAATTACTCTCAATTCCAAAAATTCCCAATAATGAAAGAAATCACTAGGTCCCTTGAAATTCGTTATAAAGAGTTTTCACTATGTATATAAAACTTGTTAAGAATATATATTTTGGATATAATAAGTTTAACAATAAATATACCTAGCCACCTAGGTACTCATTCTTAATGTTAAGACTTTAATTTTTATTAAGTGAGAATTATGAAAATAATTAAACAGTAGGTATATTAGAACACATATTAATAGAAAAAAATCATAAGTTGGCACCTAACTAATATTTTATTAATTTTGATTCGCTCACTGTTTATTTAAGCATTACAATTTTTAGAAAACTCAAAAAATGTAGGTAATAAATAAATTAAACTAGATTCCGACCTACAGCGTAAATAAGCACCAAGTACATGATCAATAAGATAATTTAATACACGAGGCTGAATTCCTACCTCATAAAGGTTAACATAACTCATAAGTACATAGGTAACATGATACATAATAATAATTAATCAAATGCTTACTTACCGACTTATTATAAAACGAACAACTCATATGATACTCGATATTATAATATTCATTTAAACATATAATATCATATATAGATGAATAGATGGCTAGATGACGTCAATCAAAACGTTCGAACGGCGAACAAGCGCGTGTGAAATTGAATGTGAAAATAAGATCACAGATTTATAACAACGATGAAAGAAATGACCGCGCGGCGCACATTACTATTTATTATAAACAAAGGAAATCCATGGACGTTAATTTTATAAAAACAAATCACATTTATTCAATGATAACAATAATAATAGCAATACCACAATATTATTATGAGTTTCGACAGTTTCACACGCATTTAATAAACCCTATTATTATATAAATATAATAGATTAGTCAGTACTCAGTACACGTACCTACCTACTTTATATATATAAACAAGCGTTGTAATTTTATAAATAATAAAGAATTATTTATGTATTATTATTGGATGAATATCCATTACATATGAATATATGATGGTAACTATTATTCATTAAGTATTCTTAGTTGGATACTTGGATATGTTTTATGTGGATATTCAATTCATATTATTCAATGGATATTCAAAAATGAATAATAAAAAAAAAATAAGAATGTATTATTTTTAACGGAATATTCATTTCATCAGTTATGGTAGAATAAGTAATACATATTCTTCAGCGAATATTCTTTTAAGATCAATATTTTACCATGAATATATTGTGATTATTTAGATAAATCTTCAGCGAATATTCTAGAAATAATTATATATAGTTTAAATGTATTATTAATAGAATAAACAAAATTGAAGAACGATAGACCATGATATGAATATCCGGTGTTACTTGGGTGAATATTCACCTTCGATTGAGGATGGGAAACGAGATATTGTACAGTCTATAGTTTTTATAGTTTAAGAATTGAGTGGAAAAAGAGAAGAAAAATCATGTTATCGTCGATAAGGACGGTTATTTCAAAAATGGATGTGACTCGTGCGCTAGTCTCTAGTCTATACATTGTTTAAAACCTGAAAAAACTTATTGATACGAATATTGTAGACAATACATAATTTACTGCGTAAGTACTAAATAATATTTATTGACTATTTTAATTTAAGTATAAATAATATGGAAAAAATGTTCTTACGTTTTATCGTATAAAATATTAAAATGTAGATAAAAGTTTAAATGCCGCTCTTCTGCACGTTAAAATAAACTATCATTAATAATGACAAGCAAGGTATTTGTTTTGTTGTATTATAAAGACGGTATAAACATTATAATAAACTTTTTATTAATAATTATATACATGATTTTTTTTTACTTTTTATTTCTCGATTTTGCTGCTTCGCGTGGAATATTATGAAAATATGAAATTAACGAGACGATTTTAACGAAACTAATAAAAAAAAATCGCCACGCGGCGTCGCATAAAAATGATGAAACAGAGCTCGTGTAAGTATTGTTCGAATTGTGTTGAAACTTTTAATTTTTCAAAAAACACGAAATCTCACCATGATAACGATACATTAGCGTTTGCTGTTAAAAGAGAATCACTCTGCGTATATTTATATAATATATGGGCTCCTCGGTCCCGGTACAGCCGCGGCTATTCCTTAGACAAACATTGACGCAACGCAGTGCAAATATTAGAGACAATAAATTACGAGTCGCTGATATTAGAGCGTATATATGTTTCGCCTTATTTGCTAATTATTTACTACTTTGTACACGGCATTTAAAATTAATTGCTCTATTCAAAGTGTACTCGCCGGTTTGATATTTCATTTTATGCACTCGCTTTTGAGTTACTCGCAATCGCGCGTGTATTCGTCCACGATGCCTTCAGAAATCATCACGATTGCGTTTCGTCAAATTGCCTTCATACTTTGCGATAAATAAATAAGTAAAATAGTAATAATAATAATAATAAAATTACATCGTAAGATATTTAAGTTTTAAGTCTTCGAAGTATAAATAAAATCGATAGGCACATAAAACCAAACATACTTATAATACTATATTTATATAATATAATATACATTATACTACATAATCAAGCATTAACATTTTTTTTTTTACCTTAGCCGTTTAAAATCATATTTTATTCACATAATAGGTACCTACATATTTTTTTATGGCACAACTCCACTGGCCGTTTACCGACACAGTCTATAGTAATTTACAAACGTCGAACGAATTAAATTAATTTAGGCAAACTTACCTTTAAGTATTATACAGGATGATTCATCAAGCCCACTCTCCCCATCCTTACTCCCATTTTGTAATTTAATTACGAATTTATTTAAACTCTGATTTTTGGAATGCTTAATAGCATGTTTTCAAATCTTGAGGTTTTTTACAACTTTTGGAGGGTCCTGGGAGCTGTGGTTATGCAAACTTCAGTTATTTAAATAAATCCTCCCCCCCCTTTTTAGTGAAAATTATTTAGTAAATATTTTTTTAGTATCAAATCAAAAATTGAAGGAATTTATTTTCAGTTATTAAAATGTTTGTATTAAGGATACAATATGTCCTTTAAATTGTTCTTTTAAAAATTTAAAATATATGTTTGTAAGGTCTAGTGTTTAAAATTATTACTTTTACAGACTATTTATACAAATTATAAATGTGGATGGATTAATATTAATTAATAAAATGTTCAAATCACCATATCCTTCATATCTCCCCAACCCACTATTATCAACTTCATTATTAATGTATGATCTATTATCCTCAGCACACAGTGTTAAATAACTCAATAATTGCTGGTTCGAATTTAGATTTTGATAGGTTTACGTTTTCAGAAAAATTAAACGCTAATTAATTTACAGTAGAAAAGTAGTGTTCTTATTTGGAAAACAAAAATTTGTATCTTTACGGGACACATCTTACATAGTGCAAAAAAGTCTCAGTGATTTGAAAATAAAGGGTTAAAAAAACATATTTTTAATAACTGCATTGAAGAAGAAAAAGATTGAGCGTACTTGGAAAATCGCCCTGTATAATGTCTAATGGTATATTTTACAATAGTCTTACACATAATCGAATATTTATACATATTTTTTTAACCATCACTAATTTGTAACCATTTTATGTCATTTCGTACATGTTTATACACCGAATTTATTTTTATCATCTGAAGACTGAAAGATTCCAACAGACCTCTTTATACGTATAATACGGACATTCATCCGTCAGTCTATCTTATTTTGGTAAACAATTTAAACTTAAACATTCTGTAATATTATAATGTAAATAGTTTCAGTTAGACGTGCTGTTATATACAAATATTAGTTTCCAATTTTCCATGTATACATATTTTGTTGTATATTCGATATTTTTGACAAAAAAATAATACAAATTATGGTTTTACGATTTTCTTACTGTTATAATTTTTATAATTTTTACTTAATCATATGGCAAAAAAATGTATTTCTCATGAAGCACATTTTATTTTGTAACAGTTCAAAAATAACTTCAATTAATCTAAAAAAAATATTTCCAAAATTGTTAATACATTTTATGGTACCTACTGAATCACCTTTGTAAATCGAGAAATATCAAATATCATGAAATATAATTTCAATCTTTATTATTATTATGGTTATAAGTTATTTTTATTCGTGTTTATTTGATCATAAAAACAAACACATCCAAACGCTATTGCTGCGTTTTTTGTTTTTGTGAATGATATTACGATCTACGAGAAAACACCAACACTTTGGATTTATTTTTTATAAATCATGTAAAATGATTTTAAAACGAAATATTAATACGCTCCAGTGGTTCCATGTCGTAGCTAACAATATTGCCATAGAGTGTAACAATATATTATCAGTATTTCACCACTCTTGAGTAATTCACGAATAAAAATAAACGTACTCAACTTATATCGATATTGAGAATCAAATGATATTGTTTTAATAATATGTGGTTTCAATTTTAATTTGTCTATTTTATTGTGTTATGGAATTATAGATATTTTATTAAAATATGATCTTGCCGCCTGCGTAGGAAGTTATTCGAATGCATTTTTTAGTTTAACAATAATAAATTGATGAGTTGAAAGATTTTTAAAAATGTAGTTTATTTATTGGTAGATATTAAGAAAAACAAATTGAATAAAAAATATCTCTCTGATTTAATCATGAGACAATATAATTACATAATAAACTCGGACAGACACATTCCACGGCTTAATATATACTAAAAAAAAAAACATCACTGATCTCGTCAAACGTAATAACAGCGTGTACCTGTAGGCAGGTGTGGCTTAAAGATTTAAGATTTTACACTACCTTGTTTTCCTCTCCACTCGCTCGTGCGGATACCTTGTCGATTAATATTTGTTAGATAAAATACGTAGTCAAACACTTCTTACAGAATAAGTATTGGATTCTCGTCTAAACTAGATTTTCTCCATTTGTCTTACAGATGTTTGGTCAATTTGTTCAAAGTTTAAATTATAACACGGCGTTTCGAATAGACAATAAGGGTACACCACCGCCGTGGGAGTCGTTTTACCAGAATCTTATTACATAGTAGGTATATTAAAAGTGACTATAATATGTTAATTATATTTTATTATATTTTATTAAGCTAATTGAAATTATGAAAATTAGAGGACCACATGACGATTTAATAATATGTCTATACCGACTGAAAGCAGGTAAAAGCGGAGAATAGTTATAAATATTTAAATATTTCATGATATTATGGTGAAATATTGTAATTTAAATTCAGTCAAAATTCCTCTACGTATTCTACCACTACAGGTGGGATCTTAATATTATTTAGTTATTCTAGTGTTGGAGCTCATTTAGTGGAAAATGTGTTTTCACCTTTTTGGTGATACTTATTAATGTTATTTTAGCGGCCACTTTTAAAATCTTAGAACATTGTTCACAATTTTTAATTTTCTTCTACATGTAAAGATAGTAACTATTAATAAAATATTAGTAATTTTATAGTTTATTAATGATCACCGAAACCAAAATGTATAACTGTAGTTAATGTAAATTATCATCATAAGTAAATGTTCATTGCAAAAAAAATCATTATAATATCGATATAAGTATACATATTAAATAGTGGCAAACGTTGATTTTATATGCAACACTCCCCCGTAGATATAATATTTATGAATAATTGAAAAAGCGTTAACAATATGTCTATTTTAGTTTTCAACTTCATGACTGATGTGTGTTTTTCTTCTGATTAGATTTTTTTTTAGATTTAGTAGTCAAATAATCTAAGTTAATTACCTTATCATTAAGTATTAGTATTTAATTTTCAAAAAATATATCAATAGTATATCGTTCTAATGTAAATATTTATTTTTAATTGTGTAGTTACTCTAACTCATGTATATTATATAATGCAAATTTATGTGCATTCAACTGTGTACTAAATTAATTTTCCTGTGAACTATACATCTTAATTTTAAATTTTCTTGTACAAATGTATGTGTTCGAAATTGTATTATGTAGTGTACATTTTTTAATATTATGTAAACGTTGAACTCAACATTCCCATTACAAGCTAATGCTTATAGGGGATGTGTAACCATGTATATATTTAAAAACATTTTTATATTTAAATAATTGTTCATTTTAAGTTAGTTATAAGTTATAACTTATAACTTATAAGTAAACAATATTATTATTATTTATATATAAAAAAAAATAGTTCATTTGAAACATTTTAGATTCTGAGCGGAGCGATGAATGTAATGATTTTTAACTTTTCAAGATTAGATAAATCTTTGGTTTTTTTATATTTCAAATATATTTTTACATTTTCTTGTGGCATTAAAATCACTTCTCTTGTTATTTCTGGTGGCAACTCCCGAATTTTCATAACCGAATAACCAAATCGAAATGTGTTCTGAACGGTTTTCCGCGAAGGCCCTGTCAGGTGCGAACATTTCCCAACGAACGGCAGTAATGGTCATAAATACTTTCGGAGCGCTCTATTTTATTATATATATTTTTTTTTCATCGTAGGTACCTATTTTAAAGCGGCGTTTTCTGACACGCTGTATATGGAAGAATGAGAAAAAAACAACTCTCCGCCGTGAAACCAGCGGATTCGTCGATTCGTCCGAAACTTAAGAGGTTAGTGGAAAAAAAATACACAAGTGCTTGCAATTTTCGTAGCCCGTATAATAATAATATAGTGGTCCCAACAGCGAACGCGATTGCTATAAATTTGCTCGCAGCTCGTGAAACGAACATCAGCCGCAGCCGAGTGCAGCGCGTGTATAGAGCTCCGGTGAGCGATTTGAGGTGTGTACGCGTTATGTATATATATATATAATATATATGTATTATATAAGACGTAGTTTGGCGATGGCGTGTTGTGTCCCCAGAAATACGAACGCACCGCAGCCATGTAGTTTCCGGTCGGGTTGTCAAAACGCAGAAAAAACGTCTAAGAGACTTTTGTGCTACTCTCTCTCTCTCTCTCTCTCTCTCTCTCTCTCTCTCTCTCTTTCTCACACACACACACTCTCTGCCCGGTTTCAACTTTTAGTTCTGTGGGAATCGGCAAACGTCCTCCCTATAATGTAATGGCATACTGCGTTAGGCGAAAAAATGGTTTTTTTTTTTTTTTGTAAACGTACCTTTTACACGGACCAAACGTTTTAACGCTGTGGTTTAACCGCTTCTAGTTTTTCTCATACCGTTACGTTTGTTCGGTCGTCGCACGACAAAACGCCATTATACAACCGTTTAATTATGTTTTTTTTTTTAGTTATTTTGAATCTGTGAAATATGACGGTCATCGAAATAATTATTACGTCTCGGGTTGAATGGTGATTCCGCGAAATTAACGTTATAAAACATCAAAGCTAATATAAATAACGTTTTTTTTAAGAAAAAATGTAATCCACGGGCATATTATAATATTGTATAGCTTTTGTTGATAATATTTAAATTTGATTTAAACTTTAAACACGGTTTTTGAAAAGCGTTTTCGTGGCTTAATACTAATTACCGGAAAAGTTAAGAAAAAATAAATTAGGTTAAATAACATTTTTTTTTGTGTTTATACAATTATTTTTACTTTTGCAAGTTTGATATTTTTAATATGAAAACTCGATTTAAGGTTTTGCAAAAAAAAAATACCACAATTTTACTTACTAATATAGTATTATACTTAATAGTCTAAACAAAACACGCGGAACCTTCATAAGGCCACACTGCATTTTGGGATACATATTTTGGAACACAAAAATTATCTTACGCAAATGTCAATTGATAAGATTGTATAAAGCTCGAACTACGTTCCTCTAAAACTAGCAAAATAATTATTAAAAAATAATATTGTCTTGTAAACGATTTAAAATGTTGCCCTGTAACGGTACCACAGCTGGAATAGAGACGGTTTGCATAATATTAAAAATATGTATTTTGCAGAACCGTAACATCACCATAATAAGTCATACGTTATCATAATATTAAGTATTATATAAAAAATTAGTCCTTAGAAAGTCAGAACAGTCGTTTAGACGACACGGTCCGCGATGGACCGAGTAAAAGACAATATATACGAAGCTTGGCAAACTTTAGTAACGCGGAATACACTACTAATGGTTTCACCAAACTTGTGTGCTTGTTCAATTATTTTTATAAATTCGAGTGATTCCGGTAAAAATTATGTCCCGTGAAGTGACAATTATAATTATCACAATGAAAAATAACCTTGTTAAAATTGGTAAAATTTACTGCACAGTTCTAAATAAGTGCCCCGCTACAAACACTATTGTGCCAACATTTTCACAATTAATTTCAACAGCTTATTTCTCATACTCCGTGACCGGGCCAAATACAAGTAATAAACTGCCAAAATATAAAAAAATTATCTTCAATCCGAAATTAAATTGTTGGCCAACGCGTTATTATATTAGATTTCTTTACTGCACCACTACCTTATATTATAGTTAACAGCTTGATTCATACAGCGTGCACACCCTCCCCCTCCCCTGTTTCATCCCTTCAAATATCATAAGCACCATATTTTTAAATAATTAGATTTGTATGCAATTTAAAGAGTGTCTTCATACCATACGAACTTCTCTTTTTCAAATGCAAATCACCCTTTTTTACTCTAAATAGTAAATTGTTGAGAATATTTTTTTTAAACTCTGATCTTTATAAACTTAAATATGAACAAGTAGTTTCTGAATAAACTTTAGCATTATGTATTATGGATAAAATTATCCACTATGGTATTACGTTTAAAGTGCTTTATTATTTGAAGATTATAGTAGGTAACTACTAATGATATAATGTAAGCATTTAATATTTTTTTTAATGATCCAAGTTTAATAAGTAGGTACTAGACTGAATAATTAAATTAAATTGAATTTCGAACTAGAAACTTCACTAATTTTTATGTTATAAATTATAAAATGTTTTATACTACTAAGAATTTAAGTTTATATCGTAAGGGGATACTCCTCAAATGGTAAAGAAAATAAATATTTGAAAATATGCCCCTTACAACTTAAGTTTACTTAAGAATGCCAATGATCAGGATTTGGATACATGCATTATTAAAGAATAAAATAAGGTTCATGTTTGTCAATTCACTTATCAACCTGTATATTAAATACTATATAATGTGTCCCATTTATTAATATACGAGTAGTTATGAACTATGAATTATGATATAGTATAATATGAATAATATGTTTTCAGATTTTATTCCAATTCAAAATGTAGGACTGTCGTTGGTGGCCTAAAACTATACTTATCCGGTGGGAGGAATACGTGTTGAAACCTTTTCGTAGGATTTAATATTTTAGAAAAGATATTCCGCAAAAATAATTTTTATAAAATCTAATTAGCGGCGTTGAAGCGTAGAAAGGGATGGAACTATTTCGATGAAGTACGAACTATTTTAATCATGTTCAGGTTTTATGAAGTTCTTCGAGAAAAAAACTACATACATTTAAGTAATTACTTTCCGTCATAAGCAATAAAGTCGGGATCGCTTTGTGATCGACTGTTTTTTCAGAATTAGTTACCGCTATATACACGTGTACTTAGGTATTCAACTTAAATATTTCAATATATATGTCTTATATGTAGGTGAATTCGAGCGAATAATATATTATTGAGACGTCGAAAAATATGATTCCGTTCGCATAAGAGTGCCTATACAATAGAAAGTAGGTTTGATTTATGGAATTGCATAGTATCGGCTATATTATAGACAAAGACGAAACACGCGAGCGTAGTATCCGGACTTTGAGAGTGCAAACTTACTTAATATTTAAAAAGGAGGGCCGTTTATTCAAAGTCGTTTTCGTACTAGTATAAAAGTACATTCAATTCCGTCTAAATATTATAGACGTCTATCTGTAGCGTGTTTGGTCCGATATAATATATTAATGTAATATGTAGGTGCCTACTCTGCGGGTGGTAGGTATCTACTACCTACCATGTAAAATAAGACACACACGCATTTTGTGTACATTACACTGCAGGTAGTAATCGATTAAAATTACGTACGTACAAACCAACCAGTAGAAGCTCGACCCAGACCCATATCATTATATTCGTTAGCCAGTCACAGTACTCATATAATTATTACAGGTAACACATTAAATAATTATGTGTATATAGGTATTTTATAAGTGGTAGGCGATGTTGTCGGTCGAAACGTCGGAGACTACAATATTATGACAATAATAATATAATGATACTAATAATAATAAAATAAACTACGAGTACCTACCTACGCGTTATTAATAATTATATACATTTCCAAACAAACTCGTTTAGATGTGATGAAATATTCAACACGGACGGCACAGAAAAAATAGGCGTTTAATATCGAAGGGTCGTTTCTAAGAAGGGTGTTTTCGGGTTTTCCCCACGACATTCGAGAATGATCTCAGGATGTCGACGATTGGATTCGAAAACCTTAACAACGTTTACCGAATGCGTGGTTAAACGAAGGGTTGGTCGTACTATATACGGTATCTTTAAAGTTACTCTATTATTTATAAGTCATCTATGCTAGTCGTTATTTTAATGAAAAATAGATTCCCCCGAGTGTCTTTTCGGTGGCTATAAATGTCTCGGCCACCGCCGTGTCACATACCAAATTGTGGGTTTCGGGGGACGATAAACTTATCGTGGTGTGTTTAGTAAACGGTATGTTTAAAACCAAATGAGATAGAATATGTGTCGTAATAGTGCCATTAAAAATCGTATCGCGTTCGACAACGCAAAATAGGTTTTCGATTTCACTCACTCGACGTGAAATCGTTTCAGAGGAGTTTGTGCGGAAAACACCCTTAGACACGCTGTATATGATGTGTGCATATTGTAAGTAAACGGTTTTATATTATACGCGTGTTGAATAATATGAAACTATATTTCGTAATAAATAATCGTTATTTACTCAGCGACGGTAGATTATCCAGTCTGCAGCTGCGCTCGTCGAAACATTTTTCATTAAAAGCCAAGAAAGAATCCTCGTCAAAAGCAATACGCCACGTTTACGGTAATAGTTTCTAATTTCTATGTCATAAAACAGAATAAAATACCCCCGAAAACGAATAGAGTTTCGACGTCGGTTCATCGGTACCAGCTGAGATAATAATAACGACGATCCTCATGCAGCTAGATGCTGTGGCGTCAAGGGGATTGGGCGATGACGTGTATAGCATACAATAGGAGAACATATTGTACGGAATCGTATAATATTTTTGGCTATAATGGTCTCCAATGAAAAGAAAAAAAACCATGTTCGCGAAATCCGAAGCTCGCAATTGATCAGTGAAATCGAGATGATGACGCAAAGTGCTTACCTATATCATACGTATTACTATCGCCAAATAAAAATTTTTTACCTATCGTTACTAGCACATAGCTCGGTTCAATAGTATATTTTGGCTACCCACGAACAACAATATCGTTGTCGATAAAAGCGAACAATATTTTTTTCGATCATATTATATTTTATTAAAAAAAAAAAAATCAAAACTGTATTTTTAGTATGAATTATAATAGTGCAGGGTATCGGCGGGGAGGAATGATGTTTTTGGATTGAAACTTAGTGGGTCGGGGCTGAATT
Organism: Myzus persicae; assembly: GCF_001856785.1. Lineage (NCBI taxonomy): Eukaryota > Metazoa > Arthropoda > Insecta > Hemiptera > Aphididae > Myzus > Myzus persicae. The sequence continues at coordinate 18,459 of NW_019104035.1, forward strand.
TAACGTTTCCAGAACGGTTAGTATACACTCAGCAGGTAATTCAGATTCAGTTGGGACAAGCATGACGTTATAAGTTTAATTGGATGAGACTATACTTTCCAAGCACACACCTAGGGCGTCCATGACTTTTTTACGGTAACATTTTCCAGAGCACCTAATTTCGTAGCGTGGCGACCTAGAGTTGTCCCCTAAATTGCTCAGTCTGCCGCAGTGCGATTGTTCTTTTATACGCCGGGGCTTCCTTAAGTTATATAGTTTTTGAAGATTAGTTCTGATACACTTGATGTCCTTTCAGTTTCTATTTGGAGAAAAATCAGAGCGGTACTGTCAGCTATGCTCCCGAAGTGCGTGGAAAACATTTAAAGTATCACCATTAAGACGATATTATTTTTAATTTTCTGCTTACATTTTTCGGGTTATCAAAAAATTGTATTACTTACATAATACTAATTAATTGTACAAGCATTTAAATTTGTTCGTTAATAACCGATTATGGGATTTTTTTTAAGTCAACCCTTTATAGCTTTTTCATTACTTTTAATACCTACTTCCAAACTAGGTTAAGATCTAGTCTTAATCTCTATTATATAATACCTTATATTAACTGTATTCTTAGTCCGTCGTTTAAAGTGAATCCTAATAAATTTAAAAATATTCTCATCTCTGTCCTTATAGGTATTCGATATTGACGTAGTTTTAGAAGTTATTTCAGAAATATCAAGTGAAAAAAACTTTTTCACTGTTCAGCGTCACACTGTCGATCATAATTTGTCAACAAGCATTGACTGGAAACGATCGCAAGGAGTACCGTCCGAAAATTGTATTATACGTCACTTTAAATAAGTTACATAATAATTCAAGTTTATCTGCGCTCTCACTGCATATTTATTCGAATAGAGCATTAACCACACAACAATATTTTACATTACCTACGCTGAGGATTTAACCGATCGAACGCATGTCACATTTATTTTCACGAGTACACGGCATTTAAATAAGTAATTATAAAATGGTTGATTAATTAATGTTAGACGAATATATTATATTTGAATGATAATAAAACGCAATACAGCGTTTTAATATTAGCAAACAAGTGATATAAGATAAGTCGTGGATAAGTAAATGATCAATTAATAATTATAGATACAATATTAATTATTAGGTATTATTTTTTATGATTGAAAAAAATGGGAGTTCAAATTATCTTACGAAATGTAACGACGAAGTGGTCGATTTTCAGTGGTTCTAGCAAGAGGCTTGTGATACGGAAAGGAAGAGGATGAAGCGACAATCGAGAGGGAATTTCGAAAGGAATTGTAGATACCTATAGTTAGTAAGTGAGTCTATTTTGCCATTTATTCCGATAAGTTGTTATTGTAATACTTATTATCATAAGCCTGTCGCATAATAAAATATTTTTATATTTTTAAATAATTATGTGTACGGACTTTTTGTCCTTAAAAATGTCAATCTGATTTGTGATCCCTTTTCGGATTACCATAATTAACATAAACTGAACCCCTATAATACACAAAACACAGTCACCTACACCGCTATTCGAATGAATTCGTTAAGACGAGTTCGCCTCTATCGATTTTTTATTTTTGCACTATTTCAGCACGTCGGGTGTAATAATTGACGATGTCGAACGGCGGCGGGAAGTGGGACGAATGACGAACGACTGAACACGTGCAGCGTGGATGAAATGCAAAAAAAGACGTATTCTCCACACGTGTGGGGGTGTGTGAGTGCGTATAACTTATACCGTTGTACTCTATTGGGTCATATTATGATGCGATCGTCGAGCGGCAGAGACAATGGGGCGATAATCTCGAAGTCTGAGACAATATTAATGATATGATCGATAACGCGTAAGTACCTGCCTGTATGCATAATATAATGTGACACGATGTAGGTCTATAAACTATATAGTATGTCGCTGTATCAATTAATCATAATAATATTATACAATATAATAATATATCGTTTCCTTCGGTGACCAGCAGGCAACGCGACGTATGCAATATTACAATGTATCATTATGGCACAATGACGTGCCGGAAGTGGTGGCGTGCTACGTTTCCTGTCAAATCTCGTTGGCGACTTAAATAATTAGCCCGTCAGTCGCTAATACGATCGATCCACAGAAACTTACAATCGGTTGCGGTCACTCAGGCTGACGTCGACGAAAGGTTTTATATTACGTTGTTATTATTATTAGGTCTGTTTTTCTTACGTATTATAATATTATACTCACACACGGCGTGTTCACGTATATGTCCATTTTTTTTATAAATTAAATTACAATACTTTGATGCTGTCATAACGTGTTATAGCTATTACACGTCCCACATTATTCAACGCTGCGTTCTAAAAATCAAATTTGCTTATTGAGGGTATTTAAAACAGTTTTTTTACAAATAATTTTACATCAGTTTGTGGGTTTGTGATCATTTTTTTGACACAACCGTCGAACAAACTAACAAAAAATGAATTATTTATGAGCATTTAAAATTTAGATGAGCAGAGTAGTGCAACGAAAATTCTTTCCAAGGTCTATAGGGAAGGATATTCGGCTATAGATGCACCACTAATTTAATATTTGATTGGTTATATAAACAGTAGAGACATTGATACAATGTTCTTTATATATTTATCAGAATAATAATAATATAAAAAGTAAAAACTGTGTTTTTTTTTTTTGCAAAAATTGTTAAAAAAGACACTAACATCAACCGACATAGCAAGTATCTTGCATTAAAAAAAAACCCCTTACCGTTTTATATATATTGTACGTTTTACCTTTTTTTGTGTTCATGTTTACCGTTTTTCAGTGGCACAACTAGGATTCATATTTGAAGGGAAGGAAGGGGGTTAAAGTTACAACACCACCTAGTTGCACTACTGTTTCCACCGCAGAAACTATACATTTAGATTGTATCACTCGTATATAATTCATAACCGACCTCTGTCTATTTTCTGTACATACATTTTAAACGTATCATCTAACGGGTTTGAATACCTAATGGTCCTTTATTGTTAATTCAACTTTAAAAATATTTACATAAATTATCCCCATAAACTTGGGATTTCTGGCAGCAAAAAAAAAACTAAATTTTAAATTTTAAATTTTTTGGATTTCAGTAGTTAAAAAAAAAATAATCGATAGTCGCATATTGTTTTTAGAGTTTTCAAATATCACACGTTTATTTCGGGATCAGAAACCACACAATCTTTCCATAGTCACATTTCAAAAACTGCGAACAAAAAAAAAAATGTATAAATGACGGTGGGTTACTGGAACACTCAGCACCATATTATACACTCGCCGCCATTTCCTCTCGAGTGCGATGACGGGTCTTATTTCATATTAGCAGCGAGCATATTATTATGACGTCAAGTATAATTATTATTATTTTGTCGTCCTGTTCAACAGTTGGACCCGGTAATGACTATTTTTGTGCGAACGGATTCGTGTTACGCCCCGTCAAAGAATAAAGTATCTGTTCTCACTCTCTATAACGACCATTTTGCAAGACTTCAGTATATATTCACTCCATCAATAGAATCCGATTTGTCGCTCCGTTCGCCATTTTCGCACCCTATTATTCGTCCGTTCCGTCTCGCGTTACTAATTTTATTATTTCCATCGTGTTTCCATCGCACATACCCGGACGGCGACGGGTGGAGGCCGTTTTATTCAACGGCGAGCTCTTATTTATACTTCGGCTGCAGCGGCCTACCCGACAAATATCATGCTCCACATATAAATGCGATTTTCCTTTCAACCCGAAATCTCGTTTTGATTATGAGACCGACCATGAGTCCGAATCCTTCAATTTACAGCCGCAATCGTATGTCAAAAGAACACGGGCGAGTGTCAGAAAAAAGTTATCAGCAAAATATTATGTAATTTCCTGCGCGAGTCCGAGACATGCTACGTCTAACGACTTTTGTTCATAACAATATTTAAATTGTCTTCTTTATGCACACATAATCTATTAAAATTTTCAGTTCTTTGACGTATCACAGACAAAATATTATAATATTATAGAATGTCTAGCCATGGCCGCGAGTCACAGGCGCATGTGATGGGTGTGCAACTTAGCATCTCAAATAATTCTAAAGCTAATACAGTGAACTAATCGCCATAAGTAAAATAAATTCAAATTAATCTAACTTGGCCATGTCGAAAAAATAATTTCTTAATACATTGGAGAGTGGGTTGAACCTTCAAACATTCCCCTGTATGCGTGTCTGCATAGTAGTATTTATTACGTACACCTGCTCCCTGCTGTGTCATAATATTGTCATGAATAATTCGCTTGAACATTTTTCAGTTTACCTTAGTTAATATAAATAATAATAATCGTAAAATAGATACACTACACTTATAATACTTGGTGGTTCTTTTAACGGCAGCGAACGCTATTTTGAAAAGCATAAAATCGGTCTTTTGAAAATCATCCAATACGATAACATTTTCATTTATTCCCTTTATTGTATAGGTTTGTCGTTTTGTCCTGACCGGAACATTTTTCCAAAAGTTTAGAGATATAAAAATATATCGACTGTCGGATTTACAGTTTTAAATCGAACCTCAGACGAATTTCACAAGCTATGAATTTCTTCGCGAAGCAGTCACCCAAAGAGATGTTTTCTAACAGCTCTCATAATAATGATATTACGTCGCGTTTTTAATCGCAACAAGACGTATTCGAGGTCTCCTCGTTTTGTCGCCGTTTATACAGAGTTTTGTCTCGTTCCACGAGTTCTATGTCAAACGATTCACAAACGTCTATAATTTCTTGTTTTGTTAATGACGAATTTTACCCTCTTTCCGGTATTTTGTTTTTCTCTCGTCGTCGCGTACGACGAAACTGCTGTAGATTTCGACGAGGACCTATTATAAATCTATATTTGTATATTGAGCATACTGGGTCTTGTTTGATTCGTATTATATTATTATTATTATTGTTATTATATAACGTTGTCTGTGTTTTATAATTTATTTCACTGCGTTCTTCGTTAGTCGTTTTCTGCGGTGCGTGCATCGCGCGTTTAATAAAGTTTGGTAATGAGGTTACTTGTTTATATAGCGGCTTTAGTTACTTTTGAATCGCGCATGACGTACAATATTATTATGATTTGTGACGCGATAAGTAACCAGCTGCAAGAACGAGTGATGAACACGTATGGTGTGCACTGAATATTAAGAAAGTATTTTGTATTTCCCCGTACTGGAGGTGCCGAGGTGGCATGTCCGTACTCAAATCACTAGGTATGCCCAATTCGAAAAAATCACATTAAGCACATTTCAAATGCTATTCATTTTTCGTCAAAACAACCTTAGCGGCTGTCAAAAATTAAAGTACTTCTAACGGTTCGATTAAAAAAAAGTAACGATGTTTGAATTGGTAAACAAGTCTAATTTGCATTGGTTTTAAGTGTTTTAACATGCATTTTATATTTTTTAATATATTCACTATTAAAAATTGACAAGTTTATAAAATGTAAAATATGTATTTCCGTCAAGAATTTGCTAAAATTGAAAAAGTTCTCAGACCGATGAAAAGTAAACTTGTTTACCAATTCAATTATTTTTACATTTTCAAATAAATCAAAAGACTGGAAATACATTAATTTTTTTGGTCGTACAGCTATTTCACGTCTATAAATTGGTTTTGCATATTTTGATCTAACGACTTAATGACATGTGCATGTGGGTGTATAATATGTGAGATGTGGGTGATTGGTGGGAACTATACACACACTAATGATCATTTATTACACACAAATACGAGCAGTGACAAAAGTAACAAAAGAATTGCCTATAATGAACCCCTTAAAAATTTATATTTTCAATCCCTTTAAATCAGTATTCGTTTATTCGTATATTATTTTATATTTTAAATATAACCAAAAGCGGACATTGATCGATAATAATATATATTATTGTTACGTACCTGCTTATTTCATTAAATAAATTTTAATAAAAACTTAAAATACTCTTTATTATTTGCTGGTATACTATCAACATTTAAGTGTTTTTTTTTTTCATAATATTTGAAGACATTAATATTTGAGTGGATATGTGGACCCGCATTTTGAAGTGGTACTCCTGTGCCGTTACACTCCGCTCATATCTAAACTTTAAAATATAGGTACTTATATAACTAGTTGACTAGGTACCTACTTGTCTGTAATTCGATTTGTATACATTGAAATGCTCCAAAAAATATTATGTTGTAATGTGATGATCAAAAAAAAACAAGCTTAAAAAATGAAAACGATAATATACCTACTGCATGTAATCAATTATTTTGAAAAACATTAATGATTTTCAAAACAATTAGAGTTGTACGGTAAAAGAGTCATAATTTGGTTTATTTTGTGATACAAAAACCGACAAATCACCGACATGTAGCTAGAATCACGGTTGTAATATCAAGCATAACACTTTTGTACACTCGAAAAGTATAGTAAGCGATTATTAGCTACTCTTTCCGCGTGCCGCTTACAAATGAGTTATGATTCGTTGAATGCTGATATTATATTATGTCACAAGTAAACATACGTATGTACGTAATGTCGTTTCACATTAGGAAAAAATCCAATAATTTTCTTTCGACCTCAATCGATAGATTTATATATTATTATTATTTTTTTTTAGAAAATTGAGTCACGCTTTGAAAATAATAAAACAGATTTCCGATCGAATTTTCAAGGTTCCGCAAATATACTTTTCTAGTCACACGATATTACGAAAAATAATAAAACTGTATAAAACTTCAACATATAATGTTCAGACGTGGGCGTACGTATATATACATTATACAGGGTGATTTGCCAAACATGCTCACTCCCCTCTTTTTACATTAATAATTAATTGGTTAAAAACTTAATTTTGGTGGTTATAAGCATAAATTTATAATCAACGAAAATATTTTCAAATCCTGTAATTTTCTACAGCTTAAAGAGTGTCACGTGATGGTGCAAATTCCTTTTTTCAGAGAGTATTCTTCTTTTTACTGTAAATTATTTAGTTAATCATTTTTCTAAAACTATAAAATATTGATGATTCTAAATTGATATCCGAAGAAGTTGTTTCTGAGTTATTATGCTTCAAAGTTCAAATATTGACAATAGTAGTAATAGCACATTATGATAGCGATTATGCTGAATCTGGCTTAGCACTTGTGAGGCTATAATGATTTGAAAATATTATTATTAATTTACTAAAATACTCAGAAATATCTGGTTTAAAAATTTAGATTTGAGATGCATTACAATTTTCAAAAAAATTATTTATTTAACAATCAGTTACAGTTAACAAGTTCGGTTATCATTACAAAAAAAAAACAAGTGCAAAAATGCATTATTAAAGAATACAAGGTGGGTGATTGTGCTTTATGAATTACCCGGTACCTATGTGATATATTATATTATTATATCAACAGGCATCTCTGACTTTAACGTGATTTCGGATTACGATGTCGCACCCTCTAAAATTCCACGGTAGAAACAATAATTAGGATCGAATTTCGATTATGGCGATCTTATTTCCCTTCGATTGAATTAATAGTTTGCGGTGTTTGCGCACAGGACGGATCCTGGTAATTGATAACCACCAACCATATATATTCACCATTAGCTTTAATGACGGCTAAGTACCTTTGCGGGTAATGATTTTACCGGTCGATTTCAATACTGACATTTCTAAACAGAAAATTTCCGAAAAACTTAGGTTTGTATTTTTCTAAGATAGTCGTAGGTTTTCAATATTATTGTATACGTACTAGTACAGACCATAAAATAATAATATTATTATGAATAAACAGCGAACATTGATATTAAAACAATTGGAATGGACACGTTATATTATGATTAATATGTAGGTAATCATTATTTTTTTTTTTTTGCCAAACGTTTTTAAGTTATTTATCAAAAACGTACGTGTTTAGGTTAAAACCTAAATGATCAAAATTCCATCTCTGAAAGATCATTCAACAGTTACGACGGGTGTGTGTTATCATTCGACAGACTGACGGTGGACATTTTGATTAATCGCACGTGGGCCAGAGAAGAACGAAAACCCTGGGCGTTATTATTTTCGTCAAACTGTAAGTTGCAATAATATAGTGCACCCATAATATCATATACTTATAGCTCCTGCCTCCTAATAATATATCTTGATATTCTATCATATCGCATTATATATATTATAATAAATGGTTATATTTATATTAAAAGGCGTTTATATTAAAGAAAAGCGTTGTATCTTTGCAATATCACATACATAGATATGGTGAGTGTAGTATAGTATCTATATGCGGTATACTTTTCCTCGGTTTATATTTTCTTTTAAGGTTTGCAAGACACGAAGGCCACGCATAACTGCGAGAATATCTCCGAGTTTTGATATCGTTTCTCACATATACTATACAATATTATTACATACAGTTGACGTTTCGTTATAAATGTCTTTCAAAATACGAATTCCGTTCTGAGAAAATTTAAAAAACCGAAAAATCTCCTTTTTGGCACAATGCGCTCGGCTGATGGCCTGACGGCTGCACCTAAAAAAATATTAGTTTTCAAGTGTACGACTTTAATTATAATAAACCAACAACAGTGTACGTAAAATATACCATTATAGCCACGCATTAGACGCCAACAGCCTAAATAGCTTATTTAATTTAAAAATATATTACGAAAACGATTCACCGACAGAGTTTAATTCCAATGCAATGTATTTAATTTCCCAACCTTCCTGATAATGTATTGGAAATATGTTATTTTATTAATGCAAATACATTTTGACATTTTGTAGCCAATAATATTATATACTGTGTATTAAAGTGTGTTCTGTACAATATGGATACTGCGATCACGCGGATGATATTTTCTATACGATACGTGACCTATATACAATGAAGTTGCAATACAATTTCACAATAGATCTGATATTTTTCTTTTTCATATCCGTATTTACATTAGGGTTGGCACAGACAATCCAAGACCGATAAAGCCATGCTGGTCAAACGCTCCCGAAACCCACTGGTTTTATTTTTTTAAAAACCCTATAGCTTGGTAAAATCTAAAAAATATTAATACAAAATTGAAAAATGGGCGTTTATTAGGTTCGGTTTTCGGCTTAAATATTTTTATTTTTTATCCATAACGGTTCGATGCAGAATACACATATATTTATTTATTTTTTTATTCTTCAAGAAAATATAAAACTGATTGACATTAATTTTATTGTTATAAATAATATCAAGACACGTTTCTTATTGTAAAACGCTCAGACCTTGGGACGTTATTCGTTTATACATGTGTTGAAGTCGAAAGACTGATATTACAATTATGTTCGTAATATTATATATAATTCAGGTATTAGCATTTTTTTTAATAATTGAAATAAACAGTCAGGTTTATGATCGAGTATTGACCAATTGAATTAATTGAATTCCATTCGAGATTATTATTTTCATAGATATATATTATTATATATTTTCATTTCTGGTAAAAAATGCTAACGATATTTTGCTGTCGTTAAAAACTCATTTGATCGATTATAATAAAATACGCTACCTATATGTTATCACAATAATATATGTACAATAATTACTATTGTTTACACAACAATCGCGTAGTCTAGCCGGAGAGAAACCTACAGGGAAATCGGGCGAGACAAATCGTCGCACGAATAAGAAGCGATTTTATTCTTAGTAGCTTTTTTTTTTTTTGCAGCGAACAACCCACAGTTCTAAACATTAAATCGTGTGCGAAACGCCCACCATTAAGGCGTCGCAAAGGTTGGTATGTATTGTACGTTGTCGTCTATATAATATCGGAGTGTGTGTAAACGAAAAAACTGTATCACTATAGAATATTGCACGGGCCCGTCGGCGAGACTGCGACAATATTATAATATTTATAGTTATAAATTCATCGGGAAAATAATATATAATATTGTTTTTTCCTCGTTTCTCCGGCAAAACAAACCCAGGGGAAATTTAAAAAAAAAAAAACAAAAAACCGTACGCTCCATCGAATAATGACGTGGCGGCGCTCGCGTTTACCTGTGCATATAATACAAGTCATGGGGGAGGGGAGGGGACCTGCCTATCGCACACATTTATAACGTTTTTGACGGATAACAATAATCGAGTTAAGTGCCGGTTCCTCCTCGTCACCGGTAAGTTGAGGGCACGTCACATTCTCATTATTTACCATGTACAGACTCGTATTCTGAACCGCTCGTATATAATATTACGTTTTGCCGCTAAAAACAAAACTATTGTAATTACCCGCATTTACCCCGCGCCCACCACTGTTTTAATAATTACATTATAATTTATAATTCTCTACCCGCGAGAACAGGGGGAGTACATTTAAAGGCATCGGTTTCGGGTTTTACAATTTTCCGTAATTCTATATACAATTTGAAAATCATATTTTTTATTTCAGTGACTACTTTAGTTATTATACTTTTCCACTGATCTACTGTCCGATACCTATTTAAAGGGGGTAGGGGTTGATACGGTGTATCTTATCAACGAAAATGACTTCACAGGAAAAACTGTCACGTACTTTAAAATAGTATGATTTTTTTATTTTTTTTTATTTAAAAGATATAAATGTTCATTTTAATTTAAATAATGCTAGAAAAATACGTTTAAAAAAGATGAATATTGACAATATTCAAATGCATATTTTAGTTTCTGCAGTAGCTTAAATTTTTTGAATATCGGGCTATAATCCGACCAGTGAAATGTTTTTCTTCTTTTGAATAAAAAAAAAACTTACAAAATCCAACTATTCTATAAGGCTTGAGGGTTTTTCCTCCAAGACATTTTTTTGTATACTAAAAAACATACCGGCTCCGACGCCCTTAATAGTCACGTCGGCGACCGAGGTGGCGGTTGCCGTATATATTATATTATTATGGTTGAGCGAAAAATTCACAAACTAAAAATATGTCGAACACGATAAGTCGTCTTATCTCTCAAAAAGTGAAAGACGCGAGAGTTGGTTCTCCCGGTACGTCTGTGCCCTGCCATGTACAGCAATAAATTAGGAGTACTGCGAAACGGATAGGATTTAAGCTTTTCACGAACGTTCTGTGTAACGCATTTCCACAGGATTCGTCTCGCGGGATGTATTTCGACATATATATATATATATTATTACGATTGTAGAAGTTGTGGTGTTTGAATTTTAAGCTCGTCGCGCACCGCCCGTCGATGACCGGGAGATATAATGTGTTTTGATGAAAAAACCACCGTCGTCGGATAAAAAGTTTATAATATTTCATTCGGTTGCGACGTCTTGTCGGCGGCTTGCGCACGCGATAGGGTAGAAAATTCTCGCTTAAACGCATAAATGAAAAGGGCAATATTTTTCTGCAAAGCGAACACACACGACAGTGCTCATTTCGATAATCTAAATCCGTCGTTCGGTCGTCGCGAGTATCGTACGTTATATATTATAATATATGTGAAGCCGGAAAATCTCCACGTTTCACGGTGTACAATACAATGAGTGATCGGATTTAATGAATAATTTAATTCCTCGTAGATAATAGATAATTCATTTCGCTGCATTGCACCATCGACCTATCTTCAAAGACGAGTACTCGTATTTTACAGTGACTTTACCTACTTGTGCCTGACTTTCTAGCACGGACGTCTCCGTAAAACCGCGGTAAACGGACATTTTTCTCTCCTCCTGTAGGAGTTTTCCCCGCCACGGATTTTCTGGAGATACGGACTTCCACGTCAACCTGACCATGCGCCAAAAACTAATATATTGACATTTTTTATGTGTAGGTACATCATCTAAAGATAACATGATATTGAAATTTGTTGGTATACCGCTTGTGATCATTTCGATCAAAACGAAATTCTAAATTATTGAAAAAGCGTATAAGTTATACAACAAAATTGAATTACTTATGAGCGACTCTTATACATTTGTATTATTTTATCTTTTTTTATCGTTGTACATTTATGTATCTATCTGCACTATCTTATTAGTTTAATATATTTAATGGATTTCTGTAAAATATTCGACTATGCGACAGGCGCACTTGATATTATTATTAATTTTTAATAAATTATTCAAATTTTTAATTTTTATTTTACTAAAATACACCGACGTAGTAAAACACATAATATACCTACTGATTAAACGGAATAAATTCATCAGACAATCATAAAAAAATATTGTAGACTTATACGTGTTTAGCTATTTTTTAAAACTATTTTATTTTCATTACGTCTGTTCTGTAGCCCATGCCTGTTATATGTATTGTTGTATACCATTATATTATAACCGTTTTTCTCTTTGACTCGTAATGTATTATTATTGAAAAGACATTGTCTTGGAAAACAATAAAAACTTAATGCGGAATACTGAAAGACACAAATAAAATTACAGCTGAAATTCCACTAAATTATAGTGTACTAAAATATAACACGATTATACTATTACCTATAGATTTATAGCCAATTATACGGTTGTCTGGATTATCTAATGGAATACCAATAACTATCGCAGTATCCACTACTATTGTGCTAATAACAATATTGTATTATTCTAACCGTGCGGAAATTCTTTCGGTTTGTAATAATTTTTATTTTAAATGTAATATTTATCGCGCTGAATATTGATTGTTATGCATTAAAAAGTCTTCGATGAATAATAATTACTGTCGCGAGATGAATATCATTACCTGCACCCGACGGTATACCAAAATATACATCTTCCATATGCACGTCCTGTGATATTGTGACTTTGACAAATATTTCATTTAATCTTATCCGTGCAGATAAACGCATTGAAAGTATTGCGCGATAAATTAACGTTATGATACACCTTCCGTATTATTATGTATTTTAAAGCTCATTGGGCGATATCTACCAATAATAATAACAATTATCAATTTTGTTATTATCGATATTCCATTGTTTTGTCCAATATCAGCTGTTAACTGCGCTGCCGCGTTTATTGTAACTTCCCTATAAATCATTATGACTTTACAACCGATGCGAATCACTGATCACGATTTATACGGCCTTTTATCCATTGATTATATTAATAATTATGCATTTATTAAAATTTTAATTATTTAATTTCTATAAATAGTCAATAGACAGGTACGTCGTATTTCAAATAGGCACTCAAATCTCTTGAAGCGATTGAGTAGCTACTTGAGATGAGAACTCCCTATAAGTATAGAACCGATTTTAAAATGTTATAAGCAGATCGATTTTTAGAAAATTGCACGTCCCGTATGTTGATAGGTATTTATATTTAAATCCAAACGAGTGTAGTGTCGTAAGGTGTTTCTTAGACCATTTTTAACGAATTATAAAATACAAATAGCTTGATGTTTTTTAGTGGTTATAATAGTTTTTAAAATATATTATTATTATAATGGATCTCACAATACATTCCAAACATATGAATATGGACTTTTATTATCCACAGTAGGTAGGTATATGGATTTAAACACTTACCTTTATACTATTACAATTTACAGTATTACCTACTATAAAAGTTGCTATAACATATCTTATTATACCTAATACCGTTACTATAATAGTTGTCTAAATCATATCGCCGATCCCTAATCTTCTAAGCCTATTATCATGAACAATGTCATCCTTTAGTAAAACTTAAAGTAAAATTACTCAGAATCCACTCGTTATGATTTCGATTTATGCACATCAAAATTTAAAAAGAAATAATCTCCTTAAATTAAATAAAATAAAGGTTCTGATTTGAAAAAAAAAATATAGTTTGGGACTTGCACACCTAAAATACTCCTTACATGCTACAAAAATATACGCTTTTTAAAACATTTGAATATGCACGCAGTTCTTAAAGAACACATTAAAAAATTCCACAAATCAGAATTTAAATATAATAAATATGAATGGACTAGGAGAGGACGCATATTTAGTGACATACTTTGTACATACCTACACTTGTAAAGGGTACAAAATTTAAAATTATAAGAGCGGTCAAGTTATGTAAGTTTTTACATCATGCAACACACGTTTACTTCGTTGTTGTTACGTGTTATACTATTGTGGTAGGTAATATACAGTGGGACTCAACAAGTATGCTCATCCCTATTTTTGTAAATAATGGAGTTATTTGAAATGTTGTTTTTCGATATTTGTATACATTTTATATTTAAAGACCGTATTTAAATTCTTGAGAGTTAGTTGTGTTACAACGAGTGTCCAGCATTGGTTATACAAACTTTTGTTTTTCAAATAAGTGCCTTTTCTACTGTACATTTTTAGAGGATATTTTTTCCGAACAATTTGATGTATCAGAATCAAAATATGGTTTTTGAGTTATATAACTTTGTGTGCCTACTATAAAGATCCCACGATAATATTGTGTTCTGAAAATATAGTGGCATGCACGCTATATGGCATTTCAAAATGTTGGTAATTAATACTAATCCATCAACATTTATTATTTATAAAAAAGGCCTACGTATAATAAATACTAGATGCAATATTACATATAATTATACATTTTATATTCTTGTAAAACCTGCATTGCTAAGGGCGTTATGAGTACAAATATATTTTAATAACTGTAAAATGACTAGATTGATTTTTGAATTAAGTATAACAAAATGTTGAATAAATTAAGTTAAAAAAAAAAAACGGAAGGGATTATCGTTTGAAAAACAGAAGTTTGTTTTATTCTAGGACACTCCAAGCAGTACAAGAAACCTCAATGATTTGTAAATATGCACTATAGGTAAATATTCAGAAATTCAAAAGTTCAAAATTTAAATAAATTTATTATTAAATTTAAAAAAGGGGGTTGATGATACTTTGAGAATCATTCTGTATATAATATCGTTTATACGCAAACACTAACAAAAGCCGCATAAAAAATATGTACTCATAGTTTACTCTTCTAATGTACATTGAGCTTTTTAATTTTTTGTTTTGTTTCATATTATGTATCTGTTGTGTATATAAAGTCTATTAGATAATATCTGTACGTATGAACTACAATTGTTGATAACAGCAGAGCCTTTGGTTTTAGACTATTATGGCTCTTGTTAATGATAAAAAAAAAAATTAGCCTCATAACTAATACACGCCCGTTATAATATTGTGTATTGTACATGGTTTCGTATGAAACTCATAATTAAACGATTGTGTACAAATCTTTTTTTTTTCGATCCACGAGTGCATTATATTTTTACAAACGTTTTAACAGTGTTGCACGAGGTGACGTTGATTAATAACATTGTTCTCGTTTGTTCCAGGCTTATCCGGGTCGTATTTATCGTAACGTTATAATAATAGTCAATACGCGCACAGAGTATAATATCATATACAATCGGAATAATATTAAACAACATTATGTACGAGCGCATTAATTCCAGTACCTGCCGTTGTTTTCAAAAATTTCATTTGCAAAACGTTTGCGATGCTTTGCAATAAACGTGCTTTTATGTGCCGCAAAAGGAAAAGTAATAATTAAATCGTTTGTATCGACGAGAACACGGTGGATCGCTTTGACGGAGTAGATTGCATTATTTATTATATTATTGTGGTCGTCATACAGCTGTAGTAGTTGTATTGATTGGCTCTGGTTTAACTATTAAGCGAACGAACTGATTTAATTGTCGAATTCTATGAACAAAACTCATCATCGTCTCTGCTGCGATTGTGTCAGATCGATAAAAACCAATCATGACGTAAACATTAATATTATAAAATCTGGTCAGCTATTGGGCCGCGTGGTTAATGTCGTATTTTAAGTCGAAAATTACACATACAATTATTCTACGGACCGCTGCAGTCTATTCATATTTTCGTTTTGAAAAAAAACATCCAAACCCTCCAAAATATTTTCAATGTGGGCGGAGGAGTGGGACGGCCGATCCACATTTTATATTTTCGTTCTTTGAACTGTAACATAGGTGGGTAGGTATATGGTTTAAAAACTTCAAACATTCCAGCCAAAGTACATTTCAATCAACAAAAAATAATTTTTAAAATATGCTTCTGCTCGTTCCCTCGTAAATATTTTGGATAGTTCGAAACCCATTTCGTGGTGAAAATCTGATTTAACGTTGCTTGATGTACTAACGGAATTATGTTCGTTTGAGTAAGAAATAAAAATAACAGATGACATTTGCACATGTGTGCATAAAAAAGTCTTTTACCTCACAAGTTTACTATTTGTTTATTTTTGGATAAAGTAAACTCCATTAACCTACAAAAACAATTATGAATTACCGTATAATAATAACATTAATGATCATTATTTCGTCATTATATCACGGATGATAACCGAATGAAGAAGTTATACAAAGACCTTTAGGAGTTGACTAGTTTAAACTTATAATGTCCCTTCAAGAATACTCGACATCCAGTGCTGTTGTCATTCATGTATGTCGCTTGCATACGAGTAACGTAGCAAGTTTGCGTTTAGCAGAGCCAATTTTGTGTTGCGAGTTTTTAATTTAGAGTGAGCCGTGTGAAATAAACCGAAATTAAATTATCAGAATTAATTGTATAAGAACATCTGGTGTCCTTTATTGTCTATTGACTATGATGGTTTTTTTTACAATATTTCATTTTTATGAGTGAGTCGTGTGTAGGTATGTAAAATATTAAAATACTCGTGACTCGCGTGAAAATTAAAATATCGTAAAAACAGTAACTTAAAAACACAAAAAATGTTATCAAATTTAAGTCAGGACATTAATATACCTAACTATGCCAAATTGGTCTGCTGAACCAAAGTTTGTATTTCGATAAACCTCCTTTTTTTCTTCATTACCTAATGCAATCATTCAAAATCTGATTTTTTAATTTTTAAATATACTTTAGACTATATTTTCAAATTCTTGAGATTTGTTATACTACTTAAGTAGGGTCCTGTGGAAATACAAACTAGTGTTTTTCAAATGAGAACGCCCTTATTCAACCATAAATTATACAGTGGACTATTTTTCTGAAATTTTTGACGCATCAAAATCAAAATTCGTAAGATTAGTTTTTGAGTTATTTAACTCTGTTCTAAGGATAAAATTTAAATAGTCATGAGTTTATAAGATTTTGAGGCTTCGGTAATTTGAAAATTGTAGTCATTAATATTAAGATATAGATATAAATAATTTGTAACAACGGCAAAAGTATAAGATATACTAGATCCAAATTTACGTCTATTTTATATTTATATAAAACCAATTTCAAGGACTATTATCCTTAATGCAAACATTTTAATAACTAAGAAATTACAAATTCGAATTTTGAATGTGGTACTTCAACATTTTCAAACAAATGGTTCACATATTAATTTACAAAAAAAGGAGGGTGTTTTCATTTTTAAAATAGAAGTTTGTATCACCACAGGACACTCCTTAAGTGTGCCAAAAAAAATCATGAATTCGAAAAAAATGTTTTTGAGTAGATGTAAAAATTCCAAGAATTATTAGTTAAGGAAAAAATTGGGATGAGTATGCTTAGTGACTTACCCTCTAAATTCAACTCCTTACAACTTTTCATCTGGTCGTCGTTCAATCATCTTTAAATTTTGATGAAAATTAAAGTTATCACTCAAACATGAAATAAAATGAGTAAAGTTAATTATTCTGAACCCAAAATTGTTCATATTAAGCATTAGCAGGATAAAACTCCATTTCATGTAATATCATCGTACATTTGTGCGATACGCCAAAATAATGTTTTATAAATACAAATACGAACGACGTATTGTACTTGTATTTTGCGTTGTTATTTCACTGCCAAATTCAGGCAAAGGTCTCGACAAAAAAAACTTTGACACGTCACTGGATAAACTCGTTGTAATAACGCATAATCATAGTATTTGAATTTTTTCCTAACACAACAATATTATTATAACATAGATACGTACTTGGTGCTACACGATTTTTTTGTCATTTGGTGGTTGATCTTTTTTTCGCGTTCGGCTCACGCAAAATATGAGAATTCCGTAAAAATAAAATTTAATAATTTCCTTTTTAAAACCCTCGATGAGAATATTGGATCGGAAAAAAGCGCTTATTTACAACGCTGTGTGTTTATTGCTATAACATAATATTATTTATCACGTTTCATATGCGACGGGTTAAATGTATTTAAAACGGTTTTCGTCGGGTTTTCCATTCGGTCAATAACCTACCTATATTATTTGTGTTTAGTTAGTTTTTGTTTGCGAACCGAAAAGTACAAAATTATTCAGCCATTTCTACACAGGTCCAGTGTCGAGTAATTTAGTCGAACTCAAATAAACTTTGTAGTTTTCTCTCTCCAACTTTTCCCACTCGAAATTGTATGTGACCTAACTGAGTGGTCTTCGGATACAGTCAGGTGCCCATGTCTTAGGTGACGATCCCCATCGGTGTAAGTTATTAAAAAATGTAAATTTAAAAAAAAAAATTATAAGATTTTATACCACCTATCATGTTTTGATCAGCATAATAGTTTATTATAATTATTACAATAATATAACAGTCATCTGTTGCTTTCGAAATAGTATAATAAAGTATCCAAACTATAATAATATATCTGTTTACCACGTACGAATATAATATTATACATTATTATGCCACTATGTCGAGTTAATACGTTGAAGATACTAGATAAGCATAAACAATGTAATATAGTATGATAATAAACAATACGATAGGTACGATAAAGTATAATGCAATTCGCTGCATAGGAAATTGAAGTGCCACACAGTAGTTGTAAACGTCAATATATAATATTATTATATTGTTGTAGGTATATTATTATCCTTTGGCAAAGTCGTCAAATAAAGAAAAACCAACTTAAAAGTTGAAATCGGTGTTGTTAAGTATCATTATTGCTGTGAATCTCCCCCATACAAATAGCTGTTTTAGTTACAAGTAGGAAATATGGCCAAAACTTAACATATTTTCAACTTATTAGTTATTTATTTTTTTAAGAAACTTATCGGAACAGCATAAATATGATTTAAAAAATTAAAATATCATCACGCCCTCCCATATTGTAGCATCTACAGCTTTAGTCTACGACTGTATGAGGCCACACTCATTATTTCAGAAAAGAACAATCGTTTTTGAAAATATTACTTAAACACATTATTTATTAATGTCTTTACAAAACCAAAATTTTGGGGGAAAATCATGTTTTTTTAAGTTTTTATTATTTCGAATGACAACATAAATTTTTTATTTCATATTCCATAACATATAATATTTTGATTTTTGAGTATTTGGAACAATACAAATTTAATTTCTAACAAGTGGCTTAAAGAAATTTAAAGTTAAGTCGAGCGGAGAAGTGGACCGACATTTCGAGATCTGTAACACTCCATTTATCTAAACTTTGAAAATACTTTTAACTTAAAAATAACTCGTCAAAAACTTGATTTGTATACATTGAAGTAGTCCAAAAAATATTCTGCTTTGGAACAATGGGAATTAAAAATGGTGAATATATTACCATACCACCCGTAGGGTGTTTTAATAAAATTCAAAAATTACTACTTCTATTTTAATTTTATAACCGCTTCATTTAAAATAAAAAAAAGTCTTAAGTACTTGAGTAATCTCCACTTTCAATTGCTTTTCAAATGTACTGTTGTGATGATAAATAATATTTGGTTCACTGTTTTCTTGCCTACCACAAATAGTAATACGTGTGTCTTGTCCTTTCATTTTCCCGTTTAACTTTAACATTTTTTTTCTAGTTATAAAAATACTTAAGCAACAAAAGAAATAACTAAAGTTTCACTATTATCATTTTCAGCACTTTTCTGTTTTCTCTATTGTTTGCTTGCCGCTTGGTCCATTCACTTTGCAGTTTGTACACATATTAAAAGTCCTATATTGTCCGTAAGTTCTTTCAAATGAATAAGTACATCGGTTCAGTACATGTAAAAGCCACTGACACGCCTTCCCAGATCTATAAACACTTAAATGCATCAAACTGTATGCAATTGAACTATTGTATTTTACAACTCTTTTACACGTGTCTGTCACAACTATTATACTTACCTATGGCTTAAAAAACGATGAAAAATAATATACCCAGTTTATTCGTTTTTGTTTATTTATTTGATATTTAAGTGATTTTTTGGACTTTATTCGCCGCGGTTACGTCGTCCGAGGAGAGCGTAGTTCAGTTGAAGATAATAATTCATAACAGTGGTCGTAATAATTTTTGAGATGGAAACATATTATTAATTTGACGGTGTACCTAGACTTAAATAAATAGTATTAAAGATTAAATATTCATATTAAAAACCATTCTTGACTAATGACTATATTATATTAATACAAACACAGCTTTACGATTATTTTGAAACTGTAAAGGAAATACAGATTTAGTATGAGACCACGGTGAAGTTTATTTATAATCCCATAAGCTCCTTCCGGAATACTACTATACATCCAAAATATACAGAATAAAGTAGACACATTTGTCTTTGATGATGCACCCGAAATGTACTTACAGCGCGAAAGCACATTAGATTTTTATAAAATATTTTCCAACTATAATGACGAAGCGTTCCGCACCACTGCCTGTATCCAAATAACGTCCGAACCCGTTTATTGGTTTAACGCGAGTATTGGAAAAAAAGTAATCGTGTAATTAGTTTATGGTTTGACAATACGTCTTACAAATGTAATTAATTCAATATAAACAGTCATGCGGACCGAACACGGTTTCTTGAAATTCACACTACCTATATATAGTAGTCGAAGGTACCGCAAAGTTACGGCGAGGGAAAAGTTTTCCCGTCAATTGATTTTCCAAAATTAAAAACGAAACCTGTCAGCCATTAAATACAATGCTAGACTCCAACGTATAGGTATACTAATAAATTATTGTTAAGGGTTGTGTGCTTTCCAATAAAGTAGATGCGAAATATGTGAGGCTGTTCGATAGAAATTTATTACCCATCTGAAATCTCGCTCATATTGTACATTATATTATTATTATTATTATTACTACTTTTCCTCTGTAGCGATAGGTTTGTTAACGTGACATAAATTCCGTAAAACAAAATAGATATTAACGGCTAGAGCCCAGCGAAATGTACAAAATGATCGCAACTGGGAAAATTAATTGCTCGCCTGTATCGCAGTAATCCGACAATGCTGCATACGTCGGACGATGATAAATTGACGAATTATCATCATATTTCAGGTGATATCCGAACGGGGCAATTGAACGTTTATTACAGTGATTTTATATTATTATATTTGCGTTTGACTGTACGCCACACATGAGTGGTCAGAAATTATGAATAATATTAATGACGGTGATTTTGGTGATTTTGGCCACTTGATAATATCATCATAAAGGTATAGTTGTAATTATATTTTATTATTATACATTAATGTAAAACGATTATAAAATATTCGTTCTTCCACAGACAACGTTTTAGTATTTTTTTTTTTTTTGCTTTTTATTTGTTGACAAAAAATTATTATTAACATCACAGAAAATCGTTTTTCGACCGACCAATGAATACGCGTTATGAGTGAATTTGGTACTCGGTGGTCCTTAGAATACAAAAAAAAAGGTTTATTAAGACCACGAAAGTTCTATGTTTGTATATTATGATTTTTTCTCATGGAACAGAGTTTATTGTCACCGTTATATTTTTTTGCCCTAAAATAATAATCGGAAAAAAACAAATATTAAGTATAAATTGAATATTTTGGTATAGCAACTTCCAACAGTTAAGACAGTAAAGTTTGAACACTAATATTGAATATCATATTATCCTGCACGGCGCCAAATTAATATGGTTTTGTTTTGTTTGTTTGTATGAACCCAATATAGTTTTTAAATTGAAAAAGTTACAGAACAAACAAATCTGCTACCTTACACTTGTTTGATTTGATTACTCAACAATAGAGTATAAATCTGCCAATATAGGTACGTTAATATTTACATTATTCTTATCACGAATATATTATAATCATTATATTATTAAGAATAAAATATTAAAACAACAAAATAACCAAGTAATAAGGACACTTATCGAGTGTTATTGTTACAACTACAGACCAGCAAATCGGAGCTGCCGATATGGAGATAATAACCATTAATATTTCACCTTTTGAGCAAGACCAAATTTATAAATAAAGCAATTTTAAAAATCGATTAAATTGTTTATGAAGTAAAATGCATAAATTTCGGTTTCTACAGCAAACGGACAATTTAGATGTATTCGTGCGAATACACTGGTTCGTTGGGTAATTTAACAGATTTTTGATGTTTCGTCTAGTTTATGGTCTTGCGGTTATTCCGTGTTGAAACTTAATAACTTAATTTGTTTTATTATTTATTTATAAAAACATACACCCTCGGTACATTTGTAGTACAGTACGCATCAGAGATATTATATTACAGAGCTTGTTGGAGTGTAAAAAGAACCACCGCACTGGTTGAGTAAGGAGTCATAACTTATACGTAGGAATATTATGTGTTTAGCAAATTAAATAAGTGCCACTTGATCCTTCAGAGGTTTATTGCTTGGAAACAGAATACAATTTAGATCAGTGTTATCCAACCTGGGAGACGCGCCCTGCACAATATGAGTAATAGATTTTTAACGCGGGGTGGTAATGGTTAGAAGACACCCCTTCTGTACTTTTTAGTAATGTGGTTCAGCTGTTCTAGCGACATTGAGAATATGAAAAACGTTGCGGAGGGCACGGTTTTAAACTTGCGAAGAAGCATTAGTCATGACTCGTGACCGTTATGAGTCCGGGGATTTGATTTTTTTTGTTTTTAAATTATTTCCGTAGAACTACCAAGTTGAATGCCACACATACAGGTTCAATCAGCAGGTTATAAATTAAAAAATTTCGGTTTTAATGGGGATTTTTGATCCCGGACCTGAGCAGACAATACTGTTACAAATTTAATTCTAAATTTGTAGAGTGAATGTGTTTTTTCCTCGACGGACGAAAGTTAAGCCTAGGTATTTCACTGTATTTACTTTGGTATGGATCACATTGTTTATGACGTGTATACTAATGGAAAGGGGGTTGGCCGTGTCGGACTTATTCATTTTTATCATATATTTTAACAATGAGATTCACAAAATGATTATAACTATTGAAGAAATAAAACAGACGACGGAGACAAGAAAACTTGAATAAATATATTGTTGAACAATAGTTTTGTGTGGTAGCTATATCCTATTGAAGTACAGAATAAATGAATGTTATTTCAACAACATTAATAATGGGTATATAAAAATTGTATCTAATGCATTGATATAAACATGTTTGAAAGTTCTGTTTTATTTTTATTATATATCTACCTATGGTTGATACGTTTGAACTATACTTGTTTTCTGTTTATCTAAACTCAAATTCAAGAGCATTGTAATTTTGGTTTCTGAGCTACCTATTTAAGTATCAGAAACCGCCAATTTACAGGGAATTTATGTAAATATTTTAAAAGATGAATTATTAATTTCCATTAAATATTCAGATGGTTAAGTAAGTTTTAAAGTTTAGACAAGCGGTAGACAGTGGAGTACATTATGTATAATATCCTAGGAGAGGGTTGGGGCGTCTGAGTACAAACAGGGTGAGACTATTTATACATAATGTATTGACGTGAGAATATTCGGTTTTACCGGAAAAGTCGGACTAATCACAAATCATTATGGAAAAAAAAACGATAGTAATTTATTGAATTGATATAATAATTTTATTGTTATTGAATATTGAGTATAATAAGGTATATTATTATGTAGTAACGTTTTCTTGTAGAGCTTAATCCTTCATTCTCTTGGAAATAAATCGACTTAATCGTTATGTTTTTTAGATGCCTATAACAATAAGATTCCAATTAATGTGACAATAAGTGAACGAATAAAAATATCTGTATCATTTTCAGCCTGGTTACGGAAAAAAGAGTTCAAAACGGAGGGATATGATTCTAAAAAAGAGATGGATTTCTATTGTAGGAGTATCAGCGAATTATAGACAAGTATACACTTACGTCGGTCGTTAATATCGATTTAGGCTAAGCTCAAGTATATATAGGTACGATAAATTGATCAAATAGTTGTTACAGACATTTATTGGAGGCAAACACGTGGACATTCATAGAGCATTCAGAGCACATCATTCGCATCACGCTCTCATTCGAAGAAACCAACTAGTGTCCCACAATATTTTTTTCCGTCGTCTACACGAGATAATAATAATTCATCACGGCGGGACATGCGGTCGCGGTGACATTACAATTATTGTGCAAAGTACAATAAAGTTACGGTTCAAAGAAAACTCATCCTGCAGTAAAGACGTCGGCGGCGACGGCGGCGGCAAACTACAATTTTCTGTCAGGTCTCGATATAATGTGACAAATGGGGTACGGAAACAGAGAGGAGCTACTGAAATTATCTTTCGAGATGAAAATATTATTTATTTAAGCTCGTTCTTCATTTTCACGGTTTTTTTGCGATAACGAACCGGGGTGAGTACCTGTACAGCCGAACGATTTTAAAACACAATTTAAATTTTTAATAATACTATATAGATTTCAGCTTCAGCTATAAATAATACATATAAATATAATGATTATCTATGCACGGGTCAAACAAAAGAAAACCACTTTACGTCAAACCAATTAAAACATAATAGAAATCTATATCATAGTCAGCGTCTATATACGACGATAATCATTATAGCCGGTTTACTGGACCCCGACCGAACAGGTAATGGTTTCAGGCTATAAATCAACTAATGTTCCGTTTAATATTCACTATGGGATACCCAACATAAAAATTTAACCTAAATATTTCAGTATTCACCGACGAAGCGCATTTACTTTAATCACCATTCAAACAAGAACAAGCAACGCATAACGCATTACTAATACCCCGTACTTAAGTAAATTATTCAATAAATTTCCTTTTTTATACATTTATATATATATATATATACATATTTTAGCTAATCACTATATCAAACGAAAATAAAACCAAAGGAATATTTCGATAAAATGTATAAATAAATATTAATTTGTTTGGTAATAATACCCTTTTTGGGTTTTCTTAACTGCGTTTCCTCACAAACCTATAACTCATTTTTCAACTATAATTTATAACTATATACAACTGAATGTCTGGTTACCAAAAACAGAGGTGAATTTCAATGAAGAACTTCTAATTATGTCCATTTTTTTTCGCTAAAAATAAACTTCGTTTAGTAATCGATTTAGTATATTTTTTGTATAATATGTCAATTACCAACATACACGAAATATATTGATTTTCATACAAACTATTTGGAACATGACTTTCTGCAACGCTTATTCGTCTGAATTTTTGTTTTTTTATTTAATCAGGCCAACAACGATTATGTTTTATATTTTTATGAAACCGTTAACAATAACAACTATAATCGAGTTATTTTACTAAATTTAATATTCCATTTTTATGTTATTTTACACGATAATCTGATATAAAATTCGTTCACCTAGGTACCTACCAAAAAAAATATATGAAAATGTTTTTAAGACAGTAAAAAATAAAGTAATAATATATAATATCATCATAGTTTAGAAAATATAATACATGAATTCACAAAATAATTATGCATTTTATTTTTTAATTTTATTTACCAGTTGTTGTTAAATGTGTTTATGGTAGCAAGGAATATGATTATGATAATATTATACACAATAAACATGTAATAAACTTCTATGATTTAATAATAATTTGAAGTTATAAGAGTTAAATTAATAATAATATTATGAAAGATGTTGAAATAATTTTAAATTGATAATGATATTGTCTTAGTAACTGTTGGTGTAAATTTGATATTCATATAAACATTAAACAGTTGTAATATTACTCAATGCATATTTATGTGTTATACGACTTCATTTAACGGGAACAATTAAATATCGGAACATTTCAATGAGTGCATTCCATATTTTAATGTTCAAAACATTTCGTATAATAAGGCACTACTTTCATGTATTTTAATTTCACTAAACGTTAAATATACAACGATTATATTTTATTAATGAAAACCGTAAAATATATCTGTTTTATTGAAATATATAAAAACGGTACTGTCATTATTTATATGTACAACTTGAAAAAACTCGAAATGTACGCTATTTTTAAAAACATATTTATATTTAAATGTGTAATTTAGTTTTTAGAAGAGTATAGGAATATATTTCGAACCTAATCCGTCACTGAAGTTTATATATGTATATTTTCGAACCAGAAAATCTAGAAGAAAGTATAAATAAACTTTGGAAAAGTTTAATGAATTCAGTAAACTTAAACTTCATAACATCACTCAAGTTGTTTCATTAAGAAAGTTATTGCATAGGTAGTTTTGGTTACTTATATATTTTTATAGATTAAAAGTATTCATAAAACTAAAATAATTATCTTATCATACCATATCATTTTAATTAAAAGATAGGTAAACTTACTGCTATGCACAAAAAATGAATAAACATACCATGTTATACTTTAAATTTTTTTAAACTTGACTGATTTTTTTTATAAATATAGCCATTGGGCACGTCTACGATATTGTTGAGTGAATTTCTTATAGTTTTCATTTTCTTTGTATTTAACTATGGACAATGAAACAGCATGTAATCAAAATAGTTGAAGAAAATTAAGGAAATTGAAATAAACTCAAAAAACTTTGTCCAGGCTCTTTTATAATATTATATTAGGTAGGTAGGTAATTAATTATGATATTATTTATTTTTATTGTTCCGTTTTATTATCGAAAATTTCGTAATACACAACCAACTTTATATTATTCGTTCATACAAAATAAAACTCTGTTCTAATTAATTAGTCTAATCAAATTATTTCATCGATCGAGAGTGAATTGTATGCATAACTTTTCAATTTAAACTTTTTTAAATGTAGCGTTGTGTGGTTTGTTAATTAAGATGAACACGCGAGAATAAACAAACGAGCATAATATTGAATAGAATCAACTCGAATCATTTTGTTTAAATTTTCCGACTTGGTGATAATTATAAAATTGAATCTACCTTATTGTATCGTACTACATAATACCGACAGATAAAATTGAATTATATGTTGTAACTGTAACGGAATCATGCACTGCGTTTGTCGTTGTAGCACTTGGTAGTTGATATCAAACTCACAGATTATAATGTCGACGATCTATTCGAAATTAATCACAGAGTATCTCCCTCCGCCCAATTTCCATAAATAACTAAATCCTTCAGATTCAAATTTTAAGAAACTGTAACTATCTAGGTATATATTATTATTACATTTCCAAATCCTTTAAACTGCAATACCTTTAATTGTGATAAGTGTTCTGTGGTGATATAAAATTCATTTTTCTCCCACGGGAATCACACTTTTTTGTGTAATTGGTCAAGCACATGATTTTTTCGAAAATATATTATTATTGTTTCTACATCGAAATTCAAACGTTAGTCTCTGAGTTATCAAAGTATAATATTATGTACTACCCGAGTATAATATTCCCAAATAATGGTTTTACATAAAATACAATATTTAATACATTCGATTGTAATAGAATAGATTCATACTAATGTAGTTTAGTACTTAATATTCTCCGAAAGTTCTTAGAAAGTTGTAATAAATTAATATTAATGAACATAATATTCAAATCATCGTAGCCTCCTATATATTTCCCACACCTATTAACATGGGTTATTCTCTTTATCGGTAGGTAGTTAAAGCGTGTAATAACTCAGAAACTACTGCTTCAAATTTCGATTAATAACATCAACATTTTCATAAAAAACATTACATTAACCTAATATATTATGTTCGTTGTAAATAGTTAAGTCATCGTCTGAATAGGAAAGTTTGTAGTTCCACGTGACACTCGTTAAATTGCAAGAAAACATCAAAGTATTTAAAAATGCAGTCTGTAAGTGTAATTGAAATGATTCAAGGAACCAAAATTTGAATAAATAAATCACTAACGAAAATCATAGGGGCGAACGCATACTTGTTTAACCAACCTGTACGTAATTATATAATAGCCTATAGGTATCCCTATTATCGATGTAGGTCGTACGTGTAAAAGTTAATGTTGTTATAAATCATATAACAATACGAATATAGTTTAGTGTTCGATGTTCCAAGAATAAATTTGTTGTTTCACAAACGAATTGATAATGTTATCACGATAAGCACGGGAAATTTATAAACACGGTTAACATAATATTATACTGTATGAAATCTATAGTGGGTTAAATGTATTTCCATTAAATATATTATGATCATTATACAGGGTTAGGTTTCACCGAGCATGGTCACCCCCTATTTTTCCTTCAATAATAAAGTCATTTAAAATCTGATTTTTGGAATTTTTATAAATACGTTCAAAGACTATATTTTCAAATTCTTAAGATTTTTGTACTACTTAAGGAGTTCTTAGTTAAAAAAGACTTCATTTTTAAGAACTATATTGTCCTTAGTAAGACATTTTAACAACTATAAGAAACTGCTGAGTTTAATTTTGAATTAGGTGTCTAGTGTCTACATCAAAATTATCAAAAAAAAATTGTCCACGAAATAAGTTGTAGAAAAAAAGGAGATGGGGTGTTCTAATTTGAAAAGAAAAAGTTTGTATCGCCACAGAACACGACTTCTTATGTAGTATAAAAAAATTTAAGAAATAAAAAAAATTGATATTGAGGAGTATATTTAAGAAGTCCAAGAAACAGAATTTTTTTATAAATTCATTATTAAACGGGAAAATGGGAGGCTGAACATGCTCGATGATAAATCACCCTGTTTATTATAATATTATCGTATTGTTTCCTAGGAAAGTTGTCATTTTTGTGAGTTTATGAAATCTAGAATTTTCTTCAGTACTAAACTATATCACGTCGAGTGTAAAACAATCTCCTGCTGCACCGTGGTCCTAGATAGTTACTTGTCTATGTATTTTACTACTCAGCCAGTGGTTTTAATGACGGTGGTTGTAAATGTAATCAAAACTTGAAACGAAGATTTAGACTATAACTGGACAAAGCTCGAGCATTAGATATCCGGGAAACATTTTTAAAAACTGCAGAGAGCAGTATAATCTAAATAATGTTGGAATTGAAATTAATTTAGGTGATGACCTTTTCGACCGCTCCGATTTCGTTAAATTCTATATAATATGTATATGTGTTTTAATGGCATACCCATTTTTGAATAATTCCATTTAAGTGAACGAAAATAAAACGGTATTGTGATACCAAAATATAATATTATCTTGATTGACGTTTTTTCGAAATTAATTTCGCCAGTCGAATTTCCCTGATTCGGTATTTATTTAACCGGATGATTAAAAACGTACTCAACTAAAATGTCCAATATGTTTTTATTTACTCAGCCTCTTTGAAATTAAATAAATATTTAATTATTTGGAGTGTATCTGAAAAATATGTTCAACTGTAATTTATTTTACGACGTTATTCTTTGTTTATGTAGATATAACAAAAATTGTATTTGAAAATAATGCATATAATAAGTACATTTTTTCGCAAAACGAAATATTAAAAATAGCGTAGGTGTTAGTATTATTTTTTATTTTTAGTGAAACATGTCGTTTACGAGTATAAGTACATAATACTATATACCCAGTAAGGCCATAAGAACTGTTTAATATAAAATTATAATATGTTAATTCACTTGAAATATTAGGAAAAAAATGCAATGAACTAGTAGAACTGTAAAAGTGCCCTACCCGTGCACCGAATTAAATCTAACAATATGAATAACATAATATTAAACTGTTGTAGTAACCCCACTAATTGTGTTTCACCACACTTATGAATGCAGAATTTTTAACTATTGTTATTTTAAAATGCATATAAGAACGATTAAATAAATAATATAAGCAGAATTACAGATTATAGATGATATAAACCTAACCATAGGCGTAAATAGACCTCTAAAAAGTAGCGTGCCATAATTGTAATTGCTCCACAAATCCGCGGAGGTTTGTTTTGTCCCAAAATAGTTTCGATATTTTTTCGGGAAATATTTCACACTTTAAACACATATCATTGATGGTATTTCACTATACCAATAATAGTTAGACCTAAAAAACAACGGTGCTAAATTAGAACTTGGAGGTGCTAATAAGACCTTTTTGCGCCCCTCTATAGTTGCACCAATGTGTTAACTAACACGTTAGATCCTTAGAATTATTGAATAACATTCCATAATATTGCTTTCAATCGTCAATTTAATATTTCTTGTCGAAATTTCTATCAACATTTGATTTTGAAGCAACCGCCTAAGTTTTAAATTGCATTTTATGGAACTGAATAATTTTCTTCAAAGTCCGATGTATCAAAACATATAAAAATAATTTCTTTTTATTAACTATAATTTTTCAAGTTTAGATTATAGGAATAGTGGACAAATATATATTTAAACGTTAAATAATTTTAAATGAAAAACTATTAAGTATGTAAGTACTTCAGTATTTGATAGTCGTGCTGTAAAATATTTAAGTATTTTTTTTTTTTTTGGTTGGGGTATAAAATTAAAATTATAGCGGTCAACACTTTAATTTCAAAATTTGATAGCTATATATTTTACGATATGGTTGAAAATTTAATTTTAGTTGAATATCTAGGTACAAAGAAATTTAACGAAATTTATTCTGTCACTATTCCAATATTATATTGTTTACCTTATTGTGCGTGGTCAAAATTTAGCTCTAAAATCAACTATATTTCTTAAAACATCAAGAAGTTTATTTGATAACAAAATAAATAGTTCGTTATCTCAAGCATTAGTTTTTTAAATAATAACCAATAAATAAACTTGATTCGAAACGATTTCGTCAAAACTGTCGTTATTCCCGTTGGCCAATTCTTAGAAATTATCTTAAAAATTTCTTTCAAAAATCTGTTGTCAGTGGAAAGTTTAAATTTCTAAGAAGTCTCAGTACAGTGTACACATAATATGATATTTTATTAGAAATCTGAAAAAGAAAAGCGTACAGTATGATAACAATATAATGTGTCCAAACAAATCTAGAATGATTTATGAACGCGTTATCTGTTTAAAATAAAGTTTCAGAAAACAGCGCCGGATGTATCGAAAATGTTACGAAATTCATTTATACGCGTTAATACAAAAAAAGGTTATTTTCACGTGGGGACTAGGTACACATGTTTTCGAAATTTTGTATATTTACGCTATCGGTTGGGACCAGTTGAGCAAATAAGCTCCAAAGACTAGCTCAGCATAATACCCTCTTGGAAATCGGTTGGTCTAGTGCAAGTACTTATCCATTATAATCCATAATATATTGTTATAATATTCTAACGATCTTGGCTAATGTTCCAGAGCGATGATTATTATTCCACGGACTTTGCATGCGCCGTCACGTTCGCCGACGAATGCGATGATTGACACGAATCGCTAAAAAACAACTCGAGCGAATGGCACAGGAACATATCGTTTGGGGATAAGTATATTTTTTATCTATAAAAATAATAACGTTTTTCACCAAAGTCAGCAACAACCTCGTGACGAGTGGCCGAGTTGCTTTTTTTATAATGATAATAATATGTCAAATTACTTTTCCGATCCACTCTTACAGAACAGGTTTCGTTTACGATTTTACTTTTAATTCTCGTCGGAAAAATAAAGAGAAATTCGTGTTGGGTAAGGTTTTTTAGGAAAGGAACTTCAACTAAATTTAGAACAACGGTGTGCAGGTTGTAAATCGAGTAGCCGAGTGTGTATATCAATATGCATCGAATTACTAACATCATTGAATAATAAACCGAACGATCATTTCGTCCGACATAAAATTATTTTATTTTTTATTTTCGTTGATCTTAAGCTTCTGCGACAAGGGCCATTAGCTTTGAACATTGTATTTACATATATTTTTTTTGTAACAAATCGATTACAACAATATATTATAGGAATTATAATTATTATTGTTTATATTTCTCTTAAATGTAATGCTTCGTTTCGATGCTCCTGAGGAATGACAAGACGTTTTCTGGCTGACAGTCCGGTTAGGTCCGATTATTTCATACAGGTTCGTTGGTATATTATGTTTTTCTCTTTCATCCTCATTCGATCTGCATTCTATCGTCAGAACTCTCACAGTAAGGGTAACTCCACACGAGGTGCATTCCTTAGGTGGTTGGTTTTTCATGAGGTGTCCGTGTGTGATATGGGTGTGGCCGATTCTCGGTCGGTTTATTATTGTTTCTGTATTTCTCGAGGTTCTAAATTATTGGGGCCAGGAATTTTAGTTTTATTTTATTTCTCATATAATATTATTTTATTTTATTTTCTAATAGCACCATTATATTATATTAAAAAAATATATATATGCTCCAAGGTTTGTGAACTACCAAATAGTAGAGAACTTTTTGATGATAAATCGACGCCATTTTTTTTTGTGTTTATTTATAATTTGTCTTGATTTCATGTTTCGTCATAGATAATTGCAACGTGTTGCTATAAACAAGCAATAAGGTGATAATTTTACCATTATATTCACTTAATTGTGCAAAATTGTGCAAGATACAATATTGGTGAGTAAACGATTAAGTAGAGTTATAAACGCGTTATGCATTATATTATTATTATATTACTCAACTACATATTCAATTGTGCGAAGTGAACCCACTTCACTGTAGTACAGGAGCCATTATTACTTCAAATTTCAATAAATTATAATACAATCAATTTAATCGATTTTTGCAAATCAACGAGTTAAATCTCAAGCACGTGTTAATTTTACTATCAAACAGTTAATGGCCTATTTAAATTGAATTATTTGCTTGTACATAATCGGTACGTGTTTATCTCGGCTATCATCTTTGAGATAAGGACGACACTATATATTAATGCTTAAAAAATATGTCTATTTATGTATCTAGAATTTTGATTCGAGATGGCCCAGACTTACTATCGATTACTTATTATAATTTTGTGTGCGAGTCATTTTTATACTTGAATTAAAAATCCAATTTTGATAATATTGCATACCCAAAAAATAAGTAAACTAATTGTATGGTTTCCGTTTCTATTCCATTAAATATCAACCGTGAAAAACCGAAATATTTAATTTTTTGAAAGTTATCACTTATCATCGAGGTACTTGATCGATTTAACTTAAAATTAATTTTCTATGAGTTTTCAAAATATTTTTGAATTATACTGTTTCAATTTATTTGATTGGCACTAGACAGTAGTATAAATCACAAGTTATCGCTATTTTCCTAAATATGGATTTCGTAAAAAAAATGTCCATACCTACCTACATTTTTTGAATAAATCGATACATACTTAAATACTTTTGGGTGTTAATAAACCTAGACAGTATTTAACCGTCAACGTTTAATGGATAATTTTTGTTGATTTTGTTTATTACTTAAAATGGTTTTACGTTCATAACGTCTATTATTATTATCACCATAGCCTAATTAGTTTAGGTTTAACGACGATCGTGTAGCAGTTATATCTATTTTCTCTGTGAGGTAGTTTAGTTTCTATGAAATATAAGAAATAACAAAAATAACAGAACATAAACTATGAAAGTCGCTCGTCTAGTCGTCAAGTTTAGTACACTTCGAAGCAGTATAATATTGTTACAGTTGTGTGTTCACATTATAAATTCGAAATAAAATTTCATGAATGACCGCGTTCAAAATAATCATAAAAAAAATTAACTACTTTATTATTAATCTGTTATTGGTTTGAACGTGTTTCTAAGAATTTTTAAAATTTAATTTACTTGGAACAACAAAAACTGATGATTAAATATTCATTTTGATCACATGAGAAATCCTCCATCCCTAGACTCAGCTTTTTAGGTGTCAAATTAAAGTTTTTGAGCTCTCTTGCAAGTACAACCGAAACCGGAAACACTTAAAACGGGTAGTTTAATAGGAAACACATTCAATTGATGATTATTTAATTTCCACGAGAATTTATTGTTACAGTGTTTTCTTGGTGAATAGTTTTTCATAAAATACGTACACGATTAAGTAAGTACATATAACAAAATAATCTGTTTATTAGTTATTATTATATTTCTAAAAAAGTATTACCTAGCTACCTTTATAATCTTTGAGATCGTATAAAATATATTGCTATGTAAGATAATCAAACTAAACTTTCTGGACAATCAATGTTCTTGTTCTTATTTGAAATGTTTCAAGTAGTATTGATTTTTAAGTTTGATTAAATTGTTTTAGAGTTACAGATAAAATTTCGTCAAACTCAATGACATACTGTAGTGGTGTTTTCAACAAATGTCCTATATTATCTTTTGAATGAAACACTATATACATGCTACATTATATTTGTCTTATTTTTATAAAAATGTATATGAAATCATATGTCGAATATCAAATACAAAACAAACAATATTGTTTTACACATTGCACCCATTAAACATCTTACCTTCAAATGTATCCAAAATATTTACTTATATCCTAATAGGTTATTAGTTCTATAATATATAAATTATTAGGACTGCATTAAATTAATTTATACTTTTTATACTACTGCTGTAAAAAGTATGAAGCCTTATCCTAATATTGAACCTACAGGTTTATTATAAGAAAACTATTGACGGATAAGAAGGCATAGCCTCCACCACCACTTTATTTTTGGATATAATACGTAAAACAATTTTATTGTGAACACCCTCTCACCCACCCAAAACACAAAAATAAAAACACTCCATTTACGCCCACTATAGCCAGGTTACTTAAAACTAAAATTTGAAATATTATTTAATAATTTTCAAACCTGTCTTAATAATTATATATCTACCTAATGATATTTGTCATTTTTCACATGATAAAAATTGAGAAGGAGTTATGGATTTACGAAGAACTGTTAAATTGATTAAAAGCAAAATTTTGTTTAATAATATAAAGATGGTAGATAAAGATGTTACCATTAATCAAATTTGATCGTTTTTTAAAAACATTTCAACGATAATATTATGCATCATATTTATTATATATTTATTTTCCAATTTTGGTAACACGGCGTCTAGGATAGGCAATTCTGGTACATGAGCTATTTCATATTTGTTCATTTATCCCGGTATAATAATTAATAATATTAATAATATCTTTCGCAAGACATTTTGTTAATGCTATTAAATTATAAAATAAACTACGATCACATAGAGGCTACATTGACAGGACCTTTTAGGTGATCAGAGCTATCGGATATAGGTAATTACGTAGGTATAAAGGTAATCCACTTTCTTATATAAATATTGAACACTATAATATTGACACTCATCATCTTGACTCGATATAAGTATAACGAATGACGAATATCTAGTGGAGGAATTCGAACATTTATTTTTTTCAATAACTACATTTACGTGCATTTAAAATTAATTATTTTGAAAACATCAATATAGGTACTTACACAGAAAAAGGGAGATTTCATATTTCTCCGAGTTTCATCGGGACAGTACTATTATAATACGGGCGGAGATTAATTGAATAGTCTCAAAAGCTGAGCATTTCTCATATCGGCTAATTCAATTTAATTTCCCTACGGGCCATGCAAAATAGCCGTTCAGTTTAGTAGCGAATATCCTTAATGCACGTACGCGTATTATTCTAGTCCTGCTTTACATTTCATATTATTATTCTTACTTCATTTTAAAATTGCATTGATTTTTTGATAAAAATCGAATCAAGCTTAGGGATCGACCAGACCAAATTGTGTACGTTTTTCAAATTCGTTAAACGAAGAAAAAAAAACATTTTCCCGAATCGATATTATAGTCGGCCGTCTATATTGGTTTGTTATAAATGACTTCGGTGTTGGATTTATATAAAATCTTATCCGCCCGTATGCGCGTATTTCTCGTACAGTAGAAATCGTTTATAATGACACCGGTTGTAGTGACATATCGGGTATTATGACCTCAAACTGCAGGGCCCGAAAAATGCATAGATAAGTTGTATATGTTAAATTTTACAGTTAAGACTATCGGTAATTATGACCTATTTTCGTTGGTCCCTTAAACGGTTAGTCCCTGACTAGTTAATCATTATTAATATGAGTCACTACCCGCTGTCCTGTCATATAAGAAATAGTGTCGATCTCGACCGACTGAAACCGGTTTCAGCCGACGACGCGACGGCCTACATGAGTGGTGTGACCATAGACCTTATACCTGCACTAAACAAGAACTGTGTGCAACAACAATCGGCGTTGCAACATCTCGCAGTGATGTGGGCTGTCTTGACGACAAAATACAATAATCTATTTAACTGTGTATCTACCCTACTGCCCCAGTACCCCGCACAACACCATTGTACAGGTTGAATAAACGAGTGAACAAAAATCATTGCTTGTCTAGCAGTGTGAGGTCTATAAGTGTGACTTTTCGCCTGCGACCGATCAATCATCGTACATGAGATCATATTTTGTTTGTTGACATTTCGCAGCAGTTATCGTAAGTATAAAAGCATTCGAATACTACTTTGCATTCAAACGCTATTTGTATGACTTTAACTTTAAATTAAGGCTTTATTTTTCAGCATTATATCGTCTTTGACGAAATTGCACAACCTCAAGTCATACACATGAACGCATAAACACGAATCGTTATGATCTGCAAAGGTACGTATAGTTTCAATTTTTATTAATGATCAGTTTTTTGCGACTAATCGTATTCGTTTGGTTAACTCAATTCTGTTGTCGAGACTACCAAGATAACATCACATACCTACTACGCGAGCTCTGCAATATTAGAGGTGGGTGCACTACACCCCCAAAAGGGGATCCTATCATAATATTTAGAGGGCCCCAAAATTTAACTCGCACCTGGGCCTTTTCATCTCTAGTTGAGGCATTGTATATATTATATACCTACTACTCAAAGACTTATCAATTTGCAATAATTTCGAAATGAATTCAATATTATACGTAAATAGATCAACGAAGCATTACGCCGAAGCACAAAGTACCTAAAGATTCAGGGCTGCCAACAGGCTATTTTCCATAGGTTATTTTTTTAAAGGATTTTATGTGGTTTAGCCTAAGTATAATTTGAATTTCCGATCAAACCCACAAACTACATTTAACTCGCAAATACAAGAGTGTGCTTCACTAGGTTTAGTGGTATTGACACTTGCAAAAATATAACAGCTACAGCTTTTTCGACGGTTAGTTCCGAATTTGTATGGTATAAGGATTAAAATCTAAAAATGTTGGGTAACAACAACTAAGTAATACAGGTACCTTTTTATAGTTATTACTTCGATTAAGAAAGAGCCACGTCAAGTGGTAGGTAGTCCTGAAAATGTTGTGTTTATGAAAAAAAAACATAATGTACTTAGTTCGGTGATTTATTTTACGTATATGAAATCGTTTAATCGTTTATTCTATAATAATTTGTACCGACTGTCAAGGGCAGCGTATCCAACTTGTATTTGCTTCTCGGATTGTACCGTACTTGTTCCTAAATTCTTTTACATTTCGGAGTGCAAAACCCAACGGTTAGTCCCTCGAGTTTTAAGAGTAATAAATAATTGCATTCTGCAGTTTACTTATTATGTACACACATTTTAATTATTTTCAGACCAAGGTCCAATGATTGAGTTTCTGGTGTCAATGATTTCCTATTAATTTGGTTTTAAACTTGATAAAGTGTCCTCTACAATTGTTAATTAACACCGTAGGTTGGCTGCCATTTTATAAGAAACGGTCGTTTTAAGAAATCCTGTGTAGAACTCACATTACCTATACTTATCGAAATTATTCATATTGTGTTATTTGCATTTTAAATAATATTTGATTGCAATACAATATTTATACAATATATTACATGTAATGCTGAAGACTAATATTTATTTATATAATTCTATTTTATATTCGTATAATATACATCATATGTAGTAACAGACATAGTTACGAACTTACCGGTTAATGCTCAAAAACTATAATATATGAAGTTAAGGACTAAGCAGGTATATGATACAATTTAAATTTAAAATAAAAATTATGTCTGACAAATGACAGATTTAGAGTTGATAGCCAGAGAAATCCAAATTAGCTATAGCCCCATAAGAGGTAGAATAAACAATGGCAAAAGAGGTATAAAAAGATATCACAGACTATAATGGCCAATGAGTACGTAGCCGATATAAAAATATGTTCCAATATTTGTACAATTTTTAAGATGTTATTATAGAATCATATTTTTAATTTATTTTGCTTTAAGTTTTTGAAGCATTAATTATTAATATAGTAAAAGTCATATCTACATTTGAATTTTATATTTTTAATCGAATATAATATTAACTGTGTACATAATATTTTTTTGATTATTATTGATCTTAGGCCCGGCAGCTATGGCCATTTGCTATTTATAGGAAGGGGATGTATGTGGCGAGGATTTTTCACTAAAACCCGGTTGGTCACCCATCCTGAAACTAGGGACACCGGCCCAATGCTTGAACTCAGAACATGTTTTGTGACTGAGGATAACCACAGAGCCACACTATAAGCCGTGCCCAATATTATTTCTAGATAATAACTAAATTATGCATTTGACGAAAAACAACAATTGTGCACTTGGGGAATAATAATATTTTTCTTCTATAGATTATAGAATGATAAATTACTGAACTGACCTAATTTTCAAAAATATTTATTTTTCAATTTGTTAAATAAAACTCTAATAATTAAAGTTTTTCAACTCAACAACTTTACCAACGAAATAAAATATATTATTATATATTATTTGTACGCCTATATAGGTACATTTAATTAAGTTATATAATATTATGCGAATAAAAATCATTATACATTTAACGTACACAAAAATAATAGTGTGTTTAAAATTTAAATGAATAAAAAAAAATCTAATTTATTTATCTTCATTAATTAAAGTTTTTTTTTCAATTTTTGTATGTAGAAGGTTTTACTGCGTTCGCGGACGCGCTCCAATAGTCGAGGGTCAGGAATTTTTACGACTTCAGAATTTTAATTTTCAACATTCATAAATGCACGTAACCAAGGACTGTAAGAAAATATATCATTTCAAATATTCATTTTACTATTGCTAATTTTAAAAGATACAATTAATTATTAAAATTAGTGCATAATATATATTATTGTCAATTATTTGTCAACCAATTGTTTGAAAATAATAGCCTAAAAATTTCTCGTCTCAATTAATGTATTCAATGAGAAGAAAAACAACTTATTTCTAACAGTTAATTATTATTTCACCTTTTTTAAATTAATCAAAATGTTAGTGTTCATATATTAATATTTGTGTACAAAACTACAACAAAGTGCATAATACAGGTAAAAAGCTAAAACAATAAATGACATACATCAATACATTTTAATTATTTAAACTATTGTCGAAATTTATGAAGAAATTACATTTTTCCGAAGAGTTTTTATTTCCACGAATTAACGTTATTTTTGATGAGTTGCACATTAAAAAAATTATAAAACTAACATTCTAAGAATAATACAATTTAATGTTTTTCATATTTTATTTTTTTATTCGTTCTTATTATTTATTTGCCAACTTGAGTTTTAGCATTTTTAAATAATATTTAAGGACACTATAAAGTGTTCAAACGTACAATATACCATTATACCATATTGTTGTGGTATATTATACGTTCGAACACTCATTTTACCAATTGACCCAAAAACATTTTCATACCTACGTGGACATTCAAATTTTTTTCTCAATTCATACACTTTTTGTTAAACCTGTATTGCTCGACACACAGGGAATCTAAATTGATTAAAATATATCCTCAAACGAATTCTTTCGAAAAGTGTAATAAATAATATTGAAATAGTTTTTTAACGAAATTCTTCTGGGTTATATCAACCGTTCAAACATGCATTTTGAAGTAATTCTTTATATTACATCAAATACTTTTTATGCACCCGAAAATCGACTAAAATGAGTTTAATATTTACATATTTCCCGTACGAGTTTATAGTGGGTGTACTTGCACACTACGATATTATATTTTAATAACGGTACGTTTTTTTTTTTTTTTAATATTATATTATTTTAAACGAAAACGATATAATATTATAAACAAATTAAACATATTATTTTGTATTCCGTGTTTAAAATATTTTGTAACGAATTTATTACTGCACCGAATGCACGCAGGTGTGCGGAGAACAGGAGAACATATTTAATGAGTAAAAAAAAAAAATCGAGAGGGAGGTGATAGGTCCACACAGAGACATATTATTGTTGAAGCAATGATACGCGAGAATTAAACGAAAAAAAAGGCTGATGAGTTTTCCAGGACAAAGATAGATCGAAACAGTTTAAGACGAATTTACAAAATGTGCCCGACGAATACTGATACGAGTCAACCCAGGTCAGCAACGGGTGGGGGAAACGTAATGGATGCTGCAAAGGTCTAATACAGGATTTTAAAAGCAGTAAAGAACATTGAAAAAATATCGGGTTTTCAAATTCATTATTAGGATGGGTATATTTTTTTAATATAAATTATCATAAACATTAATACTATCGGCTACAGCCAGTGACATGACAAAACTCGTTACCATATCCGTTAAACTATGAACGTTATTTAAAAAATAAATTTTAAATAATGTAATAACATTAAACTGTGGCGCGGTGTCTACGCTCAGTTACGTATGAGCTCTGAGTGTGCGTACCGGCTGGTGTTACTAGCTCCCGGATGGGTGACCATCCGGGATTTTTAGCGACAAATCCTTGCCACACATACACAAACACGTGTTAAACGAACTACCCGTTCCCCTCCAACAAACAGCTGACGGCCTGAGTTGTCGGGCCCAGGATAAAACATATATATTGTAGATAATATTATGTACCTATGTGTTTATAACCTGAATACGTATACGTCGTCGTAGTGACGTCAAAGCGATTTCAAACACGCAGTAAAAATGGCGCCCCGGCGGACGATTGTAGACACACGATATTCAATCACCAAAGTGAGCCCGAAATGACAATAAAATTATCGCACTCCGACGAGCTTTACAATGCACCTGCGCTGCATCAATTACATAGATTGAATAAGTATATTCTGAGGACATTTATAATTTCGCTGTAGTGACACATTGACCTCAATCACATTGCCCACCGATTATAGTATTATTATCAGCGCTTGGTTTAGGGTGGGACTCGGGTGGATGGAGTCCCCTTTTTTATTTTTTTTTATTTTTTTAGCGTACCCCTTCTATTTTTTTTTTTTTTTTTTTGAACACTATAGGAACCCGACATTTACTAGTAAATTATCAAATTGTCAGTTTTTCTGATGCAAAATATAATTTCTACCTAGGAAAAAAAATATAACTGTGGACCTTGTTCAGTGCTCAATTTATTAATAATCGACCAATGTTTAGTTTCTTGGAAAATATAATTAATAAATAAGCGTTTTTTCTTTATATATTGGTTGAACAAGTTTAATATTGGTTTAGTGTGATTGTTGCTAGAGATGGGAGTGGGGCACCCGCGGGGGTAATGCGACCGTTAATTTTGTGTGGAACGCTCATCCAACGGTCGTCGGTCGTAACATCCGCTGAGTCCCTCTTCTAATTTTTTCCAAATCAAACCTGATTATTATTGTCAATATTATATATGTAGCGTCACTAACGGTAACGGCCGATAAAACGCTTGCCATGAGTCATGCCTTTGGGAAATAAAATATATTATTATCACTTTATTTACATCAACCCGCTGAATATAACAACACATTACACTCGATCCAGTAACGTCGAAGCACATGTGTGGTGCTCTTTGTTTTTTAATTAAAAATGACCAAGTATGAAGTAGATAGTCAATCAACACAATTTGCTGGGTAATTTTTTTTTTTTTTTTTGTCTACAAAAAGTCGTTTGAAAAACATCTAACCGTGTTACATCAGTAAGTTTTTAGTTGAATATTGACAAACGTTTGTTAAATATTTTATCCATAACTACCTTAGTATGAAGTTTTTCCAAATTAAAGGTAAAATAGTTCTAAAAATGTTACTTGTAGATGAATACTGAAAAAACAAATATTTAGATATTGGTATATTGTGATGTGATTTTTGTAATTTATAGAGATTTATAGGGTAGCCACCCACTTCATATTGTTTACTTTGTACCTCAAGGGTGAGGGCAAGAGACCGTCGCCTGACGTTTATCTTAAAAATCATCTACTCCCCCCCTCCCAGAACAAAATCATAACCACGCCACTGATACCGTTTATGGCCGCGGAGTGCGTTCAATTGGATATCAAAAGTTAACCAAAACGAAATATGTTCTCGGTGAGGAGTAAATGTTAAATTAAATAACAGTAATGTCAGCCGGTTTCGAAAATCAACACATTTTTCACGAACTCGTGCTCGCCGAGCGAACGACGAGATGAATAATCTACGCGGAGAGATGATTCAATCGCCATATTGTAATATTCATGTTTCCGCAGGTTATTCATGTATATGATACACACGGCGCGGACTCATTCATGTTTTATCGCTTGTCAGCCACCGAAAAATCGTTGTAAATTGTATCACGTTTCAACATGTAAGACGAACAATGACGTCTGCTAATGAATAATCGGTACGTTTTTATTCATCCATCGGCCTGGTATATAGTTGTTATTAACACAGCACCAGGAGAGTGATCCATTTAACGCGAGACACGTCTCATTATACCCGGCCTGCAAATATTATGCTGATATGACGTCTGCGGGTAATTCGACTAAAGATTTAGATTTATTTAATGTTAAATATTTTGTCAAATATTTGATCTATTTAACTTTTATTTTATT
Organism: Myzus persicae; assembly: GCF_001856785.1. Classification (NCBI taxonomy): domain Eukaryota; kingdom Metazoa; phylum Arthropoda; class Insecta; order Hemiptera; family Aphididae; genus Myzus; species Myzus persicae. The sequence goes on from NW_019104035.1 coordinate 61,318, forward strand.
TTTTAGTCTTTTTCTTATAGTATTATCCCCTCTTCTCTTTCCCGTGCCTATATTTCTACTCCACTGTACCCACAAGTCGCAATGGTTCATGCTATTCATATCATATTATATTTATATATTATATTCTTAAGTTCAAACACGTAGTTATTTAATATTTATAAATTTTTTTTTTTTTTGTCTCTTATTTCTGTAAATTACTTGTTACACATCGTATACAATTACCGTAATTACAATAATATTTTATGTGATTGGAATTTATTTCAGCAAATAGAGAAATATTATAAATTATTATTATTAAATCAAAGACTTATTGAAAATATTTTTAGATCGTTCATAATATAATAAATATATTTTCTAAAAATAATGTTTCAATTAATATTTTTTGAATTAAAAATTTTTTTTAACGACAACTTACATTTTTTTTTTTTACTAAGCAAAAGCTAGATATTTTGTAGGGCAAATCAATGTATACAAATCGAGTTTTTGAGTAGTAATAATGCTTATGGGTTGTAACTTATAAGTCTTAAAAGTTTAAACGGAGCTTCAAATATTTGTAACTAAGTAATTATAACTACTCGGCTGAAATTTGTGCAGATCGAAATTTCAAAAAAACGTTGTTAATTTGTAACAACTTAAAATCATGTAGAAGAAATGTTTTCAAAAACGTGACAATATTTTCGACAATATAACGAGCAGTGTTACTTTAAATAGATCACCCTGTATAATATGTAAGTACGCGTCGTACTACACGGACGACCGGACGTTTTTCATCTTTGGACACTTATAGTTCCGGTGATGTATAACGCGAATATTTGTAAATATTTCAAAGTTTATTCTTGAACGCATAAAATGTTGAATATTATGAAGCACGGAGGTATGTGACTAAAATATTACACAAATCGCAATTTTAATAATTCAAAAACGGTTTCTGTTTTATATACCACAATATGGCAAACCACGACTTCCGGGTACCTATATATATGTATGTTATAGAGAACAGCTCGAGAGTCGTTATAGTTCGATGTAGTATTCTATTAAGAATTAATGCCTCGACGTTTTGTACATTCATTTTTATTATTATTATTATTATTATTATTATTATTATTATATATTTTTTTTTCATTTTACAAAATTCGACGAATAGTGAGCGCGCTTAGGGGGTACTTGCAGTGAGAGCAGGTAAGAGACTTTTTTGTCCGTCGTATTTACACTTCAGACAATTATATTTTCCCGTTTTATTAAATTTACGAGGTGTTTAAAGCCTCTCAAAATTTTCAAAGCGTTACCTTTGAATATAGTTCAACGACTGCGCTTTATCGAGACGGAGAACCTTTATTGTCACGAGAAAAACATATCCACAATTCAGTTTTTATTTTTTTGTAATTCATGAATTACATTTCGTATAAGTAATATCAAATGTTAGGGGTCACGATAACACCGTGTACTCTCTGACATTAATAGTCAATGGACATTACAAAAGGTTATAATATAATATAAAGCTGACGGCCATTACCTAGCTCGCCTTTTGTGTTCACTTCAAAATACAGTTTTTTAACGAAAAAAAATCACGACAATTCGGTAGTTAAAAAATTATTCGCAGTCTAACGAATATAACATTCGTTTTGTTATTTTCAGCGAGAAAAGCTAATGTGAACTTAATGTTTGTTGTTTTTTTCTTACGATACTGCCATGTTATATATGTAATAATAGACATTTTAAAAAAAATTGTTAGTTGGGTGCTGTTCATATCAGATCATGTTTTACAGTTAACAATGCACAATCGGAATAGAGTACAAAGTATTGAATGTATTACAATGTAATTTCATCGTAAGTAAATCAATTTTATTGTTTAAAATTATAATCATAATATTATGAAGAATCGTAGTTCTCAGACAACGTGCTAATATTCGTGATAATGTTTTATCTTCATTACTGTTTGTGTTTGTATAAATGTATAGCTTTCGTGCGCAGACTGACAAGTATTATGTTTTCAAATCAAGATGATAAATTCTATTTTATTATTTATTATTAATATTTTAGTAAATACAACAATGTAATTAAATATAATTAAAGTTATTTATTAAAGCTTATAACAATATAGCTTAAAAATGTTAGCTCCAATATGTTTTGCAGCTGCAGTCGTAGTCTTCATTATTATATTTTTGTAAGGTTCAATTTAATTTCAAGGATCTCCGTTATGGCGTTATTATATCTCCGTACAAAAACTAATTGTATCAACTTTACTTGACACTACTATATAGGTATAGAAAATAAATAATATGTCTATTCTATTGTATTATTTGTATAGAAGCGGTTTTACGATGATACGATGTCTGTGAAGGAATAAGTTCGAAGTTTAGAATATTGTATACAAATCCAGTTCTGAGGATAATATTTTCAGGATCGAATGGCATATTATTTTAAGTGTATACTGTATACAAGATATAGTGCATGGAATAAAATAAAATAAAATATGATAGATAAACTTAAATTTAGAATAAATGTACTACGTGTGACCTTGATACACTGTGAATATAATTTAAGAGCTATTTATTCAAAACTGAGTTAAAAAGTTTGTTTTTGTGTAGAGAGGTCAATGCTCATCATGCATTTTAAGTACCTAGTTATAAATACGACAAAAACCAAAGTGATTTATACTAATTATACTATGTCCTTATAACAGAATATTTATGTATATTATATTATACTTGTCACTGTTTAGTTTACTTTTAAGACAATCAATTATGTCTAATTATGTTAAATGTCTCTTATTGTATATAGTTTATTCGAAACTAATACGCACTTACTTCAAGTATTATAATATTTTGGTTAGTTTTGCTTGTACCTTTGCATTTTATTCAAATCAGTTTTTGTTAAAACATTTTATGAATATATTTTATTATATTATTATAATAGTTATCACTTTGAAATATAAACTCGACTTAATAAGATTGAAGCACTTTAAATTTAAGGTACGTATACTGGTGCGGTGCCGATGACTCACCTGTCGGCAGTTACTTTTATGTTGTTTTTTGTTCGCAGTATAATATTTTTAATTAAATCGTGAGTTCGGCAAATAACTATGAAGTTAATAATAGTAACAAACTAGTTTATCAAACCCATTTATAAATTAAAACCAAAAATCGAATTTTAATCAACTGTTTAATATTTGTATTTTACTTTTAAGAGATATTGCTGTTATTATTATAATTATAACACAAACTAAGAACTTTTGATAATTCCATAAAGTTTTGATAGTTAAATAACTTATCCATAAATCACGAATTGCAAAAACCCGATATTGTATATTTTAAATGTGTCCACTATTTACGATATTTAACCTTGAACATTTCTCATAAATAATTGAATAAAGGGTAATAATAATAGCTACTACTGCGAAATAAAGTTAATTTGAACTATAACTCGGCTTCAAACGTAAGTAAACTCAAATCGAGGTAAATCATGAATATGTTTGCTTCTGGTCGGAGCGATAAAACGCACCATTATTGGATTTATAACAGTCTTAATGTTATTTTTTTTTCAAAAAATACATTTCCGAAAAGCATCACTTCTCGATACATAAATCATAACCTAAGAAATAACCATTTAAGTGGACAATTTTGAATTCGTGAAAAAAAAATAACGATTACAGCGAGGAAAAAACGTTATTAAAATGTATCTGCTTTTAATAATATAACCTTATTACAGCAGCTTTGGATCTTATCGAACTCGGCTCTCATCGGAATCGTGTTTCAGACGTTATTTCAGTTTTCGAGTTTGAACCTTGTCGGCCTCACCAGCGCCCCCGACGCCCAGACACCACAGTGTCTCGGGTTTTATAGCTTGAATAATGATGAATAATCCATCATTCTACAGGTTTAAAACGTTAAATACTATGATATAAAATACGTCTGTGAGTCTACCCTAATGTTTAAGTTTTGCAATATTAATTTGTGCACTTCGGCACATAACTTACCTACCCGTGTCTCAAGTTCAAAAATAAAAACATTTGCAACAGAGACTACGCCGCGCGGTTATAAATTTCCCGCACAGCTCATTATTGTGGTTTAAACAACCAACTTTGTTCGAAACAGTCATTTTTCCGACTCGCTTCGATATATGATTCAATTTGTCGGGAAGGTAATATTTTCACCCACATAGCTGATATTCCGTATTTTTTTTTCTCCCTACACTACACTGAAAAATGTAAATTTCATCTGACATTTATTATACATGTTCTTATAATGTTCAACTTGTTTTTTATTAACCATATGGCTACGATATGGAGAATGGAAATAAATTATACGTTATTATATGTTTTCCCGTTTCCCGTATAATAATACACGTATGTATAGTGCATATAGTCTGAACACCGAAAATGCACCGTAAGTGTTTGATAATATTTCATCGTTTAATGTTATTTACCTACTTTTCGATAAATAGCACCTATATACGTCAATAGTAGGTGTAATAATAATATATTAATGTTATTATCACAGCGTGTTATTTAATTTATTAGCTTTATTCAAAGCGTTTCAAACGTCCACTATCAGATATCCGTGAAAAAAAAAATAATTTATACAATGATGTGTACGCCCGGTTCTATAACATCCACAAAGAAATCCAATTTTCTTCGTCTCGAGAACTTTTAAAATAACATATAAGAGCAAAAAAATTAAAACAAATCTGTCAAAAACAGTCTTCGTAGCTATTATAAGAATATGATGTATTCATTTATGCGTACATACAGGGTGATTCTCCCAGCACAATGCTCGACCACATTTTATCCTTTGATAATGCTGCAGCTATTCAAATCCCGAGTGTTTATAGTGTACATAAAGATCATAGTATTTTCTGATAGCCACATTTATTATGCATCCAAACAATATGTCTTTTGTCGACACAACCTTCATTTTTCAAACGATCATCCTTTTTTATTCACTAAAAATTGTCAAGCAATCTGATTTGTCCTAGCGACATTGATGCATCTAAATCGGAATTGATATGGTTTATTTTTAATATTTATATTTCGCAATGACAATTATTAAACAACGATTATTACAAAGGGATGAAAATACAGCTTAAAACAGGTATAATATGTTCAGAGAATGGGGTGAAGAAGTTATGGCCGAAAGAAGTGGTGTAACTAGGGATAAGGAAAAGAATCTCGTTTTGGGCAGAATAAAAGGAAATTCAAAAACAGACTCTATTTACAAGACCTGGAGCATCTGTAGACTCGTTAAAAACGGAGTTGTAAAACCGTTCGTCAGCTTCGAAGTGATAAAGTTTTGGATGCGAGGATGATTTCACGGGCAGGTTAATATCGTGACGGGTGGCCGGGGTAGGGGAATGAATGAAGCATAAACTAAAAATCTATTTTTATCATGTTCGAGGCGAAAATGGTCTATGGCAAGCAACCGCAGTATACCACAGCATATCCGAGAAGAGGTCTAACAAGTGAAAAGTACAATGGAAAACAGAAACAATGGGCAGATTTGAAACTTTTGATGTAACGTTTAATGAATTTTAAGACGTCTGCTTATACTATATACACGAACATAATAAGAACAAAAAAAATCATCTGCTTAAGAAATTAAGTAAGAAATGTAATTGTCGTTTGAAAAAAAGAAGTTTATAACGCCAAGGGACACATCTCAGATGGCATGAAAATATAAAAATAAAATCATTTGAAAAATGGTCTAGACTTCGAGTATACTTAAAAATTCATAATTTTTTTTATACTTTCATTGGTTGAGAGAATTACGGGTGTGAGAATATTCGGTAAACCGCCGTGTTATGACGTCGCATTTTTTCCTCAAGTATTTCAACTGTCATTTTTCTATTAAAAATTGATAAAATTCAATTTCCAAGTCTTTTTAAAAGTACATAATGAATGGTTAAAACTCATGTCGTCAATAATCACTATGTGAATGAGAATTTGTGATGTGGATATATCCGTTTTTAATACGAATCCAACGCCAAAAATGAACGTGTAATACTTTTCCGAACCAGCGGAAAAGCAGTCATCGGTGACCGGTGTCATATACAACTCACTGCAGTTCAGATTATTAAACTAAATGTTGTATTTTATTATTGACAATGCGACTCACGCCATGTGACATTATCCGCGGCGGCGCAAATACCGCGACAAACATAAATCGAAATCTGTTTAACTAGTTATAAGGTACGCCGGGCGGTCGCTTAATTTATAGATCGCGGAAAATTGCTCTAATCCCCATATGTATACAGTTCCAGCGTCGCGAGTGTACCCCGCAAAGTTATTAATAATTACCCGGCAGTATGTGTGTGTGTGTGTGTGTGTGTGTGTGTGTGTAGTTGGACGGATTTTCTCGCTGGTTCTATAGCATTAAGCCATATTAAAAGTTTCCAGATCTTCAATGATTAAACAGTATCCGACCTACAAATATCCACCCGGGATTACTCGTAACATGTCGTAGCGGTACGTAGAAGCTACTGCGGTGGAACATGCACGCTTCGCGCAGAAGATACAATATTATAATATTATATTATATATATACATATGTGCTCTTATACTATTAAAATTAATTGAATATTCTGTTCCAGGCGAAGTTGTACGGCGTGTGTGCGCGCAGAAGCATAGACATAATATAATAGTCTCAGTGTCGGTCAAACAGGGGAGGGGGGATGACCATAGGGATAGATCCCAAACGACATTTTCTTTCTTTGATATTTATAATTTTCGCATACATATGCCATACTATGACGTTGACGCATTAAATTTTGTTTTATTTTTACGCCTACGAACGTATATTATAATTACCTATACTCTGTGCGGCGAGAGAACGAGCCGCGCACCGATCGAATCTAGTTCCCGCACGCCTCATCCTATCGTAGGTGAACCGGTTTTATGACCAAGGTGACGCGGAGGGATGCTCAAAACCGGCGCGTTCTCTCGCTGGACAGAGTTTGGGTTCTAGACTCATTCTAGGGACAAAGCTGTTATTATTTAGTTGCTTATACGAAATATGCGGAAATTGACAGGCTCGATGATCGGAAATATTCAACACCATCCTCACTTGACCAGAGCGTCGGCTGAAACGTATTAATACGTAGCTAGGTCATAAGTTGGCCGCTTTATCGACTGTTACATAAAATTTGTCATAATATTTTGTTACTACAGTGTTTCGTCTTTCGTACTGTGTCTTGTATACTGTATAGTGTATTGTACTGTCTGCTATACGCATTTTAATAGGTATTGTCTATTTTACTATTTTTAATTTTTATAATGTCTAATAAAAGTAAAAATGAAGTTGTGGACTTGGAGGTAATATTTGGCAGCATAATAAATGGCAAATGTTTTATTTATGAGGAAAATGGCAATATTAATACAAATTAAGTATGGTATTCGGCTGCTGATTTCAATATTCATGACATTGGCTCTTATACTAATAGTGTCTTGACCGACGCTAATAGATATTTGATTTATTCTAGAATCGTCTCAATGGCTTGACCACTATAATGGCTGTTCATCAATGTGAATATAAATAAAACCCCCAACGAAGTACTGGGTGAATTAGCACAAAAATACCAAAAATACCAATTTAATAATATAACACAAATATTGTAGATATTGTATTATGATAAATAATGAACTAATTTACCTTAATTAAAAAGTTGATATCAGACATAACTATAAATTATATTTTAATAGTTAAGTAGCGCATGTTAAAAAGTCAGCCCCCCCTCCCCCCACATAACAAAATCATTTGATCACCACTGTTTAGTCTTGTTCTAGATCAACTGCAATACAACTATTATTGTACACGGAATTCGATTAATAAAAATTAAGTCCGGACGACCGAGCTTGAATCGAGAAACAAGAACGGTTTAAACCATTTTAGATCAGAGCAGACTGATTCATTGAGACGTATAGCAAATACGAGGTTACCAGCGCAATTTGTATTTATCTTATAAATTATTCTTTAGAGGACTCGCGACCACATATGATATCTCTGCGTTACAGGCGTATGACATAAGTCATAACCAATTTTTTGAGAGCTACAGCAGCCCAGATTTGAGCTTTTGTAAGAAATTCGAAGCGATGGGAGTGTTCACCAGAACAAATCCAAAGCTGTTGCGGCTTCAAATATTAGAATAAATCGGCTTATCATCCGACTAGGAAAGTTAGGAAAATGGCCTGTGTGTATACTTAAGGGTTTCTACGATATTTCGATTTACACCATGAAAACACCGAGTATTTTTAAAATTATGTGTTTTAAAATTGCGCATAACAACATTTAAAAATTTAAATATTAAAAAAACAACATATACAAACAAAGATTATGATTTAAGTCTATCAATCCGCTAAAATATTAAACTTGAAAACACAAAATTGGTGCTCCTAAATGCAAATTTTCTAACTATACGTACGTTGTGTGCATTTGTAAGACTACAACGCGTGTGGGTGGTTTTGCGTCCTCTTCAAAATATTTTGTTTACACGATCGCTTTCGCTCTTTTGACGCGGACCATCGGACGGATAATTCAATAAGTAATATTGAAATTTTTTTTTGAAGTATACTGTCTCTTTACGGTTTCACTTTATCCGTAGGCGTTTGAAATTATTTCGAAAACATCGTTCAATCGAAATTATTTGTATAATTAATTTTTCTCCACCTCAAACACCGACTTGCGATGTACAGTAATAATAACGAATCGTGAAGTTTTATTCCGCCGTACTGTTCGTCTCGTGTTCTTTAAAAAAAAAATGAAATTAGAAAATATTATATACAATTGTCTGTATCATATATTTCAGTCCTATTGTACAGTGATTATGACGTAAGATTTTATCGATGTTGAGCACAGTCCAATTCTTATCCGTTTTCAAATCTAAGTGCAGCCCTACCGTTACCTACTTCTTTTGACTCTCAGCTCAGGCCAACTACACAACCGTACCATATCAAAGAAAACTAATTAATTGTTTATAGTTATATCATTGTCGGGTCTTTAGTCTTTACTCTTTATATAGGCAGCGCACTCGTGTGCCGGTTGAGCGGATGAGACATGGCCGTTTAAGGGGGTTACCAATTATTATTCTACTATATGTACGTTCATATTAATTGTAGGTAGTGATTATATTAAAACATTTAAATAATACGAACGGTATAATTGTGTTTAGATAAGCGTGATTTTCATTAAATTGTTTTAAATATCGTTAACATTAATCGTTTGAAATAAACTGTTAAACTGTTTTATTTGTAGGTGTTGTCGAATTATATTGAAACAAACTCAAATTACCTATAAAATCTTTGAACGTTGAAAATCTTTTGATATTATGATTATAATATTTTATGCGTTTACTTAGTTTCGCAAATAACATAATTGAACGCATGCACATCAAACAAACGGTTTTATCGCACACGAAATATATACACAAATTATATAGTCAATAGTCATTTAGAGTAATTTTTATTTTAAAATCGATTCTTAATCATAATATATGGATAGAATTGTTATTGATTTCGTGTTTCTAGTCAGCTTAAGTGACATCTACATGAAGGTGAATTTTTTCGCTATAAAATTGACGTCGCAAATCGAAAAGGTCCTCACAACCAATACTCGATTTGTATGATTGACAAACGTCCGTCGTGAAAAAAAACTAAAAACTAAAAGTAATACAATTTGATTTTGAAGTAAAATCAACGAATAATTATCACCGGTAGGCGCGTGACTATAGTACATCCACAGAAAAAAGAAAATTATAACATGCTCACTGAAATACCATCTCACGAAATAGATAAGAAACCCCCCTCGAAAATATCACGGAACTGCTAGCGAACTAAAGGTGATTGACAAACAAATCGGTGGATACAATCATAAGTATAAAGTAATAATTATCAAACCTATCTATATTATAATAATATCATTGTTCATTACATTAAACCTTACAGCTGCTGTGCACTGAGTATTCTTAGAGGGATTACTAATCACTCGGTGCGTACACTGAAGCGAACGTGCTGTCGGAATTGCTCAGTTGTAATTGAAATTGTTATCAGTCGTTGCACTACTGTATACAACATATTATTACACTGTACGCATAACAATGTATTATGTTGCACTCGAAGAGACGAACCTGATGAAGAAAATAGTATAACACATACACGGAGATTAAACATATTATTGCAATCAAATTAACATAAGTCTTTCGGGTATCATTCTATAAAAATATTTAGTATAAATCTTTAAGACATAATATTATGTATTTCAGAAACACCAACAGGATTTGAAGCGTATATTTAAATTAAAAAAAATATATATATATATATGTTATATTTTATAGGTATGCTTGTTTCAAAAGACGACCGAAACATACCGTTGTAAATTGTAATTGGTTGATATTATGTGCTTCAGACCTGCATGTGGTCAATCCCATGTCCTAAAATCGTAGGTACAGATAACAATTATTATAGTAATAATACTCAAATCTATGAACCTTTTTTTTGTTTTCTCGCCTATATTGCTCAAATGTTTTTATTTTTTATTTAAAACCCACGGTTTTTAAATAATTATATTATAATGTTATACGTCGTTCGGCGTCTGTGCGAGATATGTTTTTATTGTGTTTGACTTGCAGAATAAAATAAATCGTCCGGCGGAGACACTTTGTCAAAAACGACGTTTAATTATTATTTCAGAAGCTTATAGCTAAGTAACTATTATACTAGTAATTAATTCTCCTATACCTACATGCTATACCTAATAACGTCTCTGTGCGTTATTTGCCAAACTAAACAGCAATGTGGTTTATTGCCAAAAATATTATCCGCGTTGAGTGCTCTAACGGAGGAGGATGATTGGTTAAGTGGAGTCTAACACGTTTTTAGTGCGGGGTGAATGCTATCTCAGAGATTGTGTTTCATATGCGGATTTGAGTTTAAAATGTGATTGGAAACTTTAGGAAGTATAGTAGGCACACATAGTGTTAGTAAGCACCGAGTGTTATTGATCGAAAACATTTGATTTTCTATCAATTTCAAGGTATGGAGATTTCTCCATGTTTGGATTCCCTAGAGTCACAACATAAGTAGGCCATGTTTTATACAGGATTAATTTGTGTTTAAGGTTGATCTTTGAAAGTGTGTTTAAAAAAAAAGTAGAAGTCATTGAGGAATTTTGGTACTTCCAAATGAATCTTTTTCAAAAAAAAATAATGAAACATACTGCAAAATTATTTAGGACGACAAATTCCTGTGCGAAGGTGTCTGATAATCATTGGGAGTGTTAATTTTTACTCTTCGCTTAGAGTACGGAACAGACAATATTATAACATTTTAAGACGAATTATTAGGATGTTACGGTTGTTTAAATTTTAGAAATTCAAATAGATATGATAAACATCACGTATTAGTTATATTATTTAATTCTTGATTTTTGAGGGGGGAAAAAACAAAATGATTTAATAAGACTTTCGGTTTATTTCAAAAACCAAAATATTTTCCAACCATTATTATAATTTGTAGGTCGTCATGACTAATAACGATATTCAACTTAGTAATTTTCCTTAGAAATTATAAGCTTTTAAGCGGTTATCACAACTTCTCGCTCGAGTATACAAACTTTTCAGATAAATTTTCGAATTAAATTACTGTTTGCCATTTATTTTCAGTTTGACGCATTCTTTGATGACATATTTACATTGTGTTAGGACGTTTTTATAACGAAAAACATATAATATGATAGCACTCAATCCGAGTAAAATCACATGATATAATATGTATGCATACATCATATCAATGCATCAATAAACTTTTATCAGAAAATCCTGATCGTATATTTCCCCCCCCCCCTCTGCATATACGAACCAGCATCCTAGAACCGGCAGTTGAAAAAGAATTTAAGTTTTAAAAATCAAAGCATGGTCGTATCAATCGTCCTGGGCGAGTTACCAGTTTTTTTTTTGGTTTTTGAAATTTTCCTTCTTAATTTCGCTATAAACATTTACAACACCGGATAAGGGTAGGTAATACACATGATGGAGTTTTAGGTTACGCCACGGGTATTAAAAGTCTGACATTAATCTATCATCCGGCATAAACATTTAATTTTATACTTCCAAATTATATACGAGGTACCATCATAATCTCATCTGATGCTCAACGAATATAATAATATAATATAAACTATACACGCTCGTCGTATATGCTCTTAACTAAACGCGTATAAATGATATAAACCTATACCTAGGTATGAATATATTTTAATTTCAGGTACCATAAAATCGTAAAACGTTTTATGGGACACCATAATATAACGAGTGCAAAATAACCGACGACGTACGAATCGAACGTATAAGTATGTATTTTTTCCCCCGTATACAGCCGAGTTCTTGTAAGTTAAAAGCGGCTATAACTTGCCATTCAACATCACCGTAAAAAGTTTTTGTAAATTTCTATATAATACGACGTAGGTATAGACGGACGCATTGACAACGATAAGACAAAAAATAATGTACACTAAATAAAAAGTTAGTTGCAATCTCAGCGTTGCTCAAAATGTTCAAAGAAGACATTTAAGAATATAATACTATACTTTAAGAGAATAATTAACGAGATTTATTTACGAGAATGGTGTTTCTAAGAACTATGTGGTTAGATTTTATAAATATTCTGCAGTGTTTAAAATCGTTAAGAAAAAATGTAATTAGTGCAGAAATACCACATTAATAATTGTAGTCACCATAAAACATCATCCGCTGGTGATTTAAACATTCTCAGTGTAGTGATATTTGTATTCTTAATATTTTTTTAATGTTTTAATAAAATGTTAAAACAATCAGGATAAAATACATAACTAAACTAATGTTCAGAACGGAATTGTAAAGTCGTCCTCGGTGTGAAAGTGATTAGTGACTAGGTCACAAATGCACATTAATCATTATTATATACCTAGTGTGAATAATTGATTTTACAATAGGTTGTAAAATAAAATAAAAATGTATCGAACTAAAAATATCAATTGTTAGACATTTTACAATAATTAATATTCATAATAATTTAAAATTTAAGACTCATTCGAAATGACCACGTTTATCGTCAATAATTCTGTATCTTCATAGTTGACTTGTTTATTTAAAGGGAATCTTTGCAAACGTATTTCAAACGTGCAAAATTAATATTTGGCATCGCCAACACTAAAATTATGTTGGGAATTGAAAAAAAAAACTGAGGAGTGTAATTATCTTTTACCTCTTTTACCTGTATTGTTATTTACTAAGATAAATCTCAACATTTGAAATATGATCAAAAACTGAAGTGATATCCTCCATACGTGGCTTATAATGACGGAGGTAAACGTTCTTATACAATATTAAAATTATGTCTGTGATTGTTTCGAAGCGTTGAATGTCATTCAATTTATAGTATTTGTTTTTATTTTATGCAGTAATAATATATCCAAATAATCCGTTGAATTGCTCATTTAAATTGGGACTTAAAAATGCACGTATGCACCCTACCCGAGCTTACCTACCCTACCTTAAACATCTACTTCCTAATCGCCCATCACTCTCCCGTCAAATAAATCAATTAAAGATTTTATTTTCAACTCTTGATATCAACTTTCCCCTCATTACTGCAGCTCTTTCAGCCACTAATAATAATAATCGTACATTACATTCAGGTCCAAAAATTTAAATTTGGCGTGAACTTTACCAATGTATTTTCTTCTCTGCAAACAACATTTAAATGTTATGTATAATAAGTGTCAAGATATAATAATTTAAGGTTAAAATCTCAATAGAGAAAATATTAATAATTAAATGATCCGATAGCAGTGCAGTTATTATTATCACCCTGTATTTACCCCTCAAGAACGAGAATATGAAAATATCTCAAAGTACTCAAAACGCAAAATATCGGTTGAAAATTGTATTTCAAGGTAACATAGACTTATATAATTGCGCTCTGAAATTATAATAATATTAATAAGTACAGAGTGTGTGCAGACACTGAATATGTGTGCTGGGCGTATTGTGATGATAAAATATCATAAAATAATAATGTAATTCATAGGCGGTGTTGAATTTGCGAAAATACGTTTTAAACCACACAACCGCGTGTGGTCGGTCCGACGGTAAAAGAAAGACGATAAAATTAAACGAATAAAAGCGTTTTATCGCTCAAAAAATAACGCCGCCGCGCCGCAGTCTTCGGCGGAAAAACAGTTAACGTCTCGAAGATAACTATATTCGTAGACATGTATAATGCCAACAATGAAGAAATGTAAAATTTTAAGTGCAAATACGACGAATCGTACCAGACATGCAGTCGGATGCAGCTGGACATCTAAGTAAATAATATAACGTATGTCAATACCGACTGCAATACAATACGCACCGGAAACGGACGAGAAACTAATATCCGAGATCCGAGATCAGTGGTATTTAATAAATCACCAGTTTTCATCGATGTCTTTTACAAACCTAAAAATCTAAGACAGTTGAGGCGTTCGTTTGTAAACGTGTTAAGATGACCATTTATTGGAATCACTGTGACGACCACTACACTTCATGCTTATAGCTTATTCTATATGGCTGTGTAATTATAGAAATAAAAAGGTGATTATTAAGTTATGAGTTTAAAAGAAAAACTAAAAATATCCGGTATGCATGGTCAATACAGTTATGTCGGTGTAACAATAGAGATAAAATGACAGGTAAACAAAAATATTTTTGCAGACATAAGTAATACCTATTATATATTACTAATTTCACCATAAAATAAAAATATGCATTATTAACTACTCACACAATATAATACGTGTTTTAATTATAATTATAGCCAATGGGGAAAATAAATGATGTAACTTTTATAAGTAGCTAGGTATAGGTATAGTAATATGATTAAAAAAATACAAGTTTTTGGTATCAAAAATCGGTTATAACAGATTCGAAACCACTCGCGCTGTCACATTAAGCGGAACTCGCTACGTACAAAATTAATAATTTAATATTATCTGTGGTCATGAAAAGTTTCGCGTGTGCAATAGTATAAAGCCTGGTTCACAGCTTCGTCGTCACTGTCATTTAGTGTCTAAAAGTTGAGCTCAGCCCAACTTTGGAAATTCCCAGGTCGATCATGGTTAATGAATGATACCTACCGTGAATATTACAACGACCAATCAGAATATTATACGATAAAAACCACACGGTACGACAAACGACGTGGCGGTAAACCCCGTGACTTAAGTTTAAGTATAAAAATACAATAATACGGCATAAAGTATAAGGTAACAATATGCGGTATCGACGGACACGAGTTTTTAAAATGTTCATAATAATATGTTATCGTCTGTGATGGAATTTATGCAATGGTAATGTAAACGCCTAAATGTAATACCATCAATGCCAAATATTAGATATATTATTCTCAGTGCCTGCAGGACATTTTAGGAAAAGTAAAAAAATAAGACGAATACAACTATGACTAGAGGAAATTACTTCAATATGCGACAACTACTGTAGGTAAACAGCCATTGATCATTTTGAAAATATTAAAATTGTTGGAAATTTAAAATGAAGTTGTACGGTCGCCGGTCGGCCGTTATAGTGATTTATATTATTTATATAGATGTATCGGATGAATATTTTACTTGATACTGTTTGATCATCGACATATCATACAGAGCTCAAAAATATGTTATTGTTAGTGCTAGTAAGGTAATAAATCGACTTTACTCCATTTCTAATAATTCATCAAACAAATGCAATAAACTTTTTCATCAGTTGTGGTTGAAAAAGGCCGAAATATCATAGTAAGTGCCTAGGAAAACATCGGTGAATTCACCGTTGCCAAAAAATAATGGGCATATTAACTTTATTTCCCACCAGCCAATATCGTATATCCAGTCTGCTAATTTGATTGGAAAATTTGTCATTATTGACTATAGTCATTGTTCGTTATTATAACTTAATAGGAACATTTTTAATTTAAACCTTTGACGGTGACAAGATGTATGTAGGTACGTGAAAAAAATTGTTTATAAACTTTAGGGCTTGAAACCGGTTTTGAAAGTCGGTAAAAATAACCGTTTAGAGCCGAAACCGGAAAAAAAATGCTCTGGATTCGCCCTGGACGTATTATTTTGTGTCATTATATTTATATTGTATCGTTTCCGTGGGGGGGGGGGAAGGGGGAGACAATTTAGAGATATAAATCGCACTTACGAGGAACCCGGANCAATTTAGAGATATAAATCGCACTTACGAGGAACCCGGACCGACAGCGAACAGGTACGCCGAGCAGGTAACGGCCAGGACCGCAAACGGAACCATCGCGACACGCGCTAGCACGGAAAATTTGGCCGCCGACAATCCCTCGCGCCCGCGACCGTCTGACGAAACGCTGGCGCACTGACTGAACCGCTACGCACTCGGTCACTCGGGGCGTGCGACCGGAGTGCCGTCCCGTGTACGTTTCGGTCGCAGAGCAAAACACGCGGTCATACGACTGGCGGGGTGTGGGTGAGGATGGTACAGGGGGGCGGGTGTACCCCTATGTACCCGTTCATAGAGCGTACACGCGTATACCTATATATATGTACAGATATAGGTATATATAAATATATTATATTATAACGAAATCCTGAAAAGGCTTTTCACGCTTTTTTCACGAAAATAAATAAATTATATTATACACTCGACTGCTGCTGTCACATATACATATATAATACATAGGTACACGAGACGTATCGCACATTGATATATACACATAATATTATATACGTACATAGGTGTCTGGTATATAGATCGACGGCGATAAATGTATATATATATATATAATATATATATACATTATATTTATGTGGATCGGTCGCGAGTGGTGTGTGTAAAATACATTATAGTATTGACTGTCGGCGGTGTGTATGCGCTCATCGACGACGATGATGTAACTCCCTAATGGCAGTAAGTAGTCTGTACAGTCCGTAAATATGTATATATATTATAGGTGCCTATATGGTTGGTTGGTTTGCTGACTGGCTGTACAGTTAATTAATAAACGTTTTAATATTATTGTTGGAAAAGCGAGTCGAACGAATCGAGCTCTGTATGCGTGGAAAATTATTCATACACCTACCCGTTGCAATAATTAAAATTAATAACTAAACAAACGTCAAAATAATATTATCATATATTATTATTATAGACACGTCGTCACATGTTTACTGTTTTCGGTGAAAATACGTACAGCCGGTACCTATCCACATTACGTGTAAGTATATTATAGCAGTGGGTTTGGAAAGAACGCGTTCAAATTTTGCGAAAGACTCGTTGAACTCTCTGAAGTGGTGTATTTACTGGTGTGTTATGTGGGATGGGGGTGGAGAGGGCTTTGCTTGATTCGATGGTTTCGCGATTTTTTGCATTCCGGGAAAATGTCTGTCCTTAGATTATGTTTATTTTTATAATGAACTCGAAACCTCTGCTACACAGCACAGCGACTTTTCTAAAATTAATTTCTTCCGATCTATTTATACTAGCAGTAAGTTATTTTATTTCAAAGAATTTATATTTCATAATGTACACTATACCTGCGACAATTTCTGACAGGCGACAACGTGTGGCATTTATTCATATACGGGGGGTATTTTTAAAATGCACTCAAAATCTCTGCTACACGGCACAGTGACTTTTCTAAAATTAATTTTCTTCGATTTATTTATTACCTATTCTATTTATACTAACAATTATTATTTTTCAACGTATTCATAAACTATTATACCTGTGACAACCACTGACAGCAATGCACATTAAGCAAGATCAGCAATTATTTTCTTCAATAATGCAGTTATTCAAAATCTGATATTCAGAATTTTCGAACGTACTTAAATACCACATTCTCAAGTTCTTGAAATTGTTTGTAATACTTAAGGAGTGCCCTGGGTAGATACCAAACTTCTGTTTTCAAATGAAGATCCTCCCCCTTTGTGCTGTAATATACTTATTACTTACTTACTTACTTACTAATTTTTCTAAAAATGTTCATTATTAAAGTAAAAAATGGGAGGATGGGGAACATGTTAGGTAAATAACTCGGTATACTGATTTTATTTCTATAGTATGAAATATAATTATGATGTCTGAAAGTGAGTTCTATACTTTCAAATAATTTTACAATTAGTTACTAAAATTATATGTATGGAAATAATAACGAATTTTTTTCGCTACTATTTTTCATTAAAACAATTTTAGGCAAGATGAAACAATATTAAATAAAAATATATTCCCGCGTGCCCTTACTATAATTATTCGACCAATTCGCCATATTGCTACCATATTCATTCGGCACCGCTGTTCTATAACTCAGCAATTCGGCGGCGGTTCAATAGACATTTACGTCAGCTTTTGATTATATAATATTATATCCGGATTTCGGCGGAATGTCATATTATCGTTTATTGGTATTTGGGTGTACCGTCCGTATGCTCGTTATTGCCAATGTAGGTTTAATATACAATATCAATATTACGTAATAAGTGCAAGCTTGGCAATTTAAATTGACAATCGCAAACTTGCAGGCAATTACAGCGAAATATCTCGACTCGCCGAGTCGTATACCTCGTCAAATTACTATTTTATTAACAAAGCTGTATTATACTGTCAAAGGCTCGGTAGACGGTTTAATTCGAACACCGACCGTATTAATACAATATTATGTATAGGCGTTTTATTTATGCAGCTCTAATACAGGTAACGCGTAGACCATCGGAATACCCTACGAGTGTATTCATTTAGGCGAAAATCCATGTTATTAAGCCCGCCAATAATAAAATAATTATTATGTGTCTTACACGATTCGAGGGGCATCGTGCATATAACTTTCCCGATTTTGCTTATGTTCTTGTGAAACGTAAATAACAAAACAACATTAGGCATAGAAAAGTATACCTATAGTCTAATATTATTATAATAATATGTTGATTCGACTGATAACAGTGGTTTTTGGATGTTACCCCCCCCCCCCCCTCCAACCATAAATGTAAGTGGTGCTGGACGTCTCCCCGCGGGACAGACATTTACCACCTGAATTAATAAATATTTTTTTTACACATAAAAATAGGTTCTTTGGTTTTACCCGAAATATACAATCATCATATCGGCATCTATTGACTATCATCTTTCACGTTTTTTATTGAATCTCTACAGGTGAGCAACTCAATTGCATCAATAAACGTTTTAAATAATAGCGTATAGGAGCTTTCCGTTATAATTTAGGTAAAGACGACAAGTTAAAAAGTTATGCAAAAGTTTTTCAAATGATGATATTTTAAATGTTTTAATTTCCTTGAGCTATACTAACCAAAGTAAAAAATATTATTTCAGCTTTTTGATTTGTATTATTAAATTTTTTATTTTAATGTCAATAGTGTTAATGTGACTTTATTTTTGAATATTATTTACATATTAATTTAAAAGGATTATATTGAGCAAAGTTATGAGCATTGTATATTATTATTATTGTTTAATATTTTTTTTATTATCTGTCTTTTGTCCGGGAGAATTTGTCATATCGGGAGCGAAAAGCCACTGGGGGAGACGTCCTAGATTTGATGACAGTAGACCATTGTTACCTCGAGAAAAGTGTTTTTTAGTAATATTTAAAATCTTTTTAAAATAACGGAAAAAAGTTAAATTTTTAGATTGTAGGTACTTGATTGTAAATTTTGATGCCATATTTTAGACCTTACATTTTTAATTTCATACCCCGAAGAAGAATATTTTTCTGAGAATTTCAATGCATAAAAATCAAATTTTCAATGAGTAGCGTTAATTAATTTGTTATTATAATAAGTTTGGTTAGGCGCCGTGTACTTCTATAAGTAATTATAAAGCTTAGATGTGGTATGGAATAGTAGAGCAACATTTTGTGGAGTAGGCACCTCTGTGCCACACCAATCCTCTGAACTAAACTTAAGACACTTGTAACTAATTATAACTTCTAGTTAGAAAATCGATTATTACTATGTATCAAATTGGCCAGAAAAAATATAATTTTTTCCTTAAAAGGGTCATTTTGTAATCACTTCAGACAACGTAAAAAATGTATATATTATGTATTCAAAAACGTGACACTTTTCGAGATGGTTAGTGATTACTGTGAAAAGTATTAAAAAAAAAATCATGTATAGTATACCTGAGCAATGTACACAATACGCGGTCTCGAAGTAATATTATATTTCCCATTTTTCTCCATAGAACAATACAATAAATTCATCTGTATACACAATAAGGTATAAATATTTCATAATTCTTTAGCCGCATTAAATTTATTGTTGTTCTAGTGGGTACTTTTTAGGATTTCACCTATTGTGTGTTTGTTTGTTTGGTATTTTTAAAAATTAATCGTTAGTATAACAATATGATACTACTAATTATGACTGTAAGTGGAGTTTAGTGTATTCATATGTATTTAAAAGTATATTTTCACTTAGTGTATAAAAAAACTTCACAAGTGTATACACATATTATTATAATCTATACTGTATAAAAAGAGAAATGTTTGTATATTCAGTTATCCCCGAGTCCAATATTATACTTAATTGCTGGATGAAAACTTCTAGACAAATAAATTTACATACACTATAGTTTTACAATTTTATCATCACACAGGTAAACGCTTAATGCGTAATATTAAAGTACGTACCTGCCCAAGCAAGCAATAAACATATTTATAACATTATAATAAGAAGACGCATTCTCCGCCAAAATTGTTTAAGACATTCGGAATAACTTGCGTCTGAATTGTGTGTAAAGATTTTGCATTTCATTTTTCTCATATATACCAATTAAATACGTTCTAAGTAACTTAATATTATTGTGTATATAAACTTGAACGGGTTTTTCAAGTATTGTGATAATATGAGTTGCACGCATACCGAGAATTCAAATGACCTGAAACAATACTACCCAGTTTTAATTCGCATTGTGTTTATCACAATAATAAGTAATTATATAAAATACGACCCGAGTCAAAAGTACAATCTAAAAAACATTTTCAAACACAATCAGTTGAGAATATTAATTTTAATAATAATTATGTACCATAGATGTATACGATAGTATAACAATTAAAAACTAATTTATTTCTGAAACGCTGAATAAATTCTTCAAAAACAAATTCCGAGAATATGGGATTAGACTATAATATAGGATTTAACTATAATATTGGACTTAACAAACTTTAATAATTTAATTATCTTATACCTACCTACTTGCAGATAAATTCATAATATTTATAATATTTACAATTTACATAATACATTTTGTATTATGTTTATAATGTTTACATACGAATAGGTTTTGATAATTTAATTTGACTAAAAAAATTAATATTAAAACAGTTGAAAATCGATTCTTTGACTATCATTGTATCTGTGTACCTTTATTGAATTAATTTGAAAAATGCAAAACTCGTGTCTAGTCGTCTAGACTTACACAAATATTGTTTTGAGTACAGAGTTTAAATGAATACTATTGCACAATAATCCGATAGCGAAGTTTTCAACCATTTTTTTTTTTTGTGGTGATAGAAATATTAAATACGAGTACCTCAGTTTAAAATTATTAAAATGTAAAAGTATAATATAGTCAAACACAAATATACATTAAACAAAAAAATAAAAAGCGTCTTGAAACGGAGGGGAAATGCCCCTGTTACCCGACCCCATAAGCAGGGGCGTATACAAGTGGGGGGATGCGGGGGTCAGATCCCCCCCCCCCCATATAACTTTTAAAGAATTATATAAAATAGTGTTTTTAGTGTTAGCCGTTAGGGCATTCCAAGATCACAAGGAAACAAAAAAAAAGATAGGATTTTTGTAAATTTTTATTTCATAAATATTATAATTATTACAAGAATAGACTTTGTTCAGCCGTGCCACCGCCACCGCCGCCGATAACAACGCTGCGACGAAGACGCCAGAATGGTCGTGTGGCTAATAATACATTTTCCTACTTCTGGAAATGTTTTAAGAAATTATTATTATATAATGCACGGATGGGTTTTACGTATTTACACTACAATATTATCAATTTTGTATTAAAATCGACATTCAATGAGTTGTACCTCGTATGTTGTTCCGTACCTACTTAACTAAATATTGTCTTTAAAATTTGAATAGATTTGATTAGAGCGACTTAACGGCCTTACTTTAATGGCTGTGCATAGGAATATTCCTATCAGTACCAAAGAAGTAATTGATGAATTAGCCAAAAAAAAAAGAAAATTAAATTTTTTACTATAATTTTGAACTGTTTGTAGTTTGTAAATAAAATATATTAAATATGTAATATGTTTTGTTATTTAATATTTGAATGCACAAATATTAGGTAACAGTAACTAGGTTTAAATTTTTTTTTCTTATCCCCCCCCCCCCCATACAAAAATGATATATACGCCACTGCCCATAAGTACGCCACTAAGTGACTCAGGGACAAGATATACTCTGGTTTTAAAAATATTGTATGAATTCAAGTGCAAAAACATAACTATTCAAATGTATTTCATTCAACAGTTACTAACTAGTTCAATAATTAGTCACATAATATTAGTTAACGTTCATATTATTTAATACAATTATGTCTATATATTATACTTCGGGTACTACAATCAAAAGGTCCTAGATAGACAGACAGTATTATAATTTAATAATAGGTATTATACTTTAAATATTGAAACATGATATTATATATTATGATGTGATGATTATTCACTTATAAATTGTATTACAGTTAACACTTTTAAACTAAACTTTAGATTCATGGTGCAATTTTAATTTCAAACTAACTTGCTAAAATTGGATGTAGTGTTCTAAAATAATTAAGTATCGCTGTCATAAATATTGTGCAGTGTATAAAGTAATTTGAATATATTAAATGCTTTAAAAAGAAAATACCTATCTAGGTAGGTAGCTACCTATATATTATAACATAAAATAATAATAATTACTAACCAAACAACTTAAATCAGTTTACACGCACGCACGCTCTTTGCGTGGGTAGGTACCAATACTGCAGGGAGATTTTTTAAGCATGCTCATTTCATTTTCCCTTTTAATAGAACATTTATTCAAATTACTGATATTTTTTTTACTATTTAAAAAATGCCCTGTGGCGATACTTGCTTCTAACTCTCAAAATGTTAAATTAGAACCACCCCCCTCCTTTTTTACCGCAAATTACTTAACGGATGATTTTCTTGAAAATTTCGTTGGTATAATTAAATCAAAATTCTGATGAGTCTATGCAGTAAGACCGCACATCTACTTAACCCATTACCATTGACATATATCTTTAATACACAAAGTTATATGTATACAACTCAAAAACTACCTGTCCGAATTTGTAATTAAATATCTGCTGAATAATTAAAAGTAAAAAGAGGGTTCCTATTTTAAAAACAGAAGTGTGTACTGTTACAGGATCGTGACAATACAATAAGTGGTACAAAATGTGTTTGAAAATATGGTCTTCAAGTGTATCAAAAAATTCTAAAAATCGTAATTTGAATACGTGCATAATTTAAGCATGGAAATTTAGCAATAGGGCGATCACTCTGTGTATGAAATACATTAGGTACGTTTCTAACGGAGGCAGTAGGACTTTCAATGTTATGGAAAAGAGTATCGTCAACTGTATATTATGTACATCCACGAACCGTTTTCTCAGTGTTAACGTTTTAAATTTATGACCCAAAGCACTACACCACGACTATAATAGTTATCACTTATCAACTACGATAGTCGCGAGTGAAGATTAACTGTGAGACGGATTTTGAAACGCCGGCAAGCCAATTCACAGAATTAGATACGATATAAGCGCTGTATTTACCGACGTGTACTGCATGGTGTACACGTCATTCTATAATTATACAAAAACAGATTATCTAAATCACAATATTACAATATTGCGTGCGGCATAGGTAAGCGATATATTAATTTTTCATTTCACACAATCATGATATCACATTTAACAACCAACAGGTATTTGATAACATTGTTATGTTTATTGGTATACGGCTATAATATTGTGAGCCAGCAATATTATGATATTACTGCCAGACCCCGTGCACTTCGAGTAGCCCATTAAAAATTCTAACTCTATATTATAATTCAAACATTGTTCAATTCGTTATTAAATATTCAGTGTTATGGTGTTCAAAACTCAAAGAGTTTCATCGGCCATCTTGGATCTCAAAATCGGCACTTGTGCAAGCACCACTCTAAAAAGCGAATTTTGGAAAGTTCTTACTTAGTACACACATGGTGATACGAAGGTACCATGAAAATTGCAGGCCTCAAGCTGTCATGATTTTAGGTTCTACGTTGATCAGTTGGAGCGAGTTAGTCTACAGGACAAGTTCGATTGTATCATATCAAAGCCATCCCGCCCGGCATTATCCGTGAGACTCCCTTGAGATGATGCAAGCATTGCGAGTAGTATATTATCAGGAGGTGAGTAAGTGTATAATTTTGTACTCTAAAGTTACAAAGCTATATCAAATTTGACGTTTTTACTGAATCCAACAAAAGCTGTGGAGCCTAACTTCGTCCGGGAAAAAAATAATCAATTAATACAAAACGTGGAGTAATATTGGTGTATATCCATGCTAAGAATGATCAACCACGACCTAAGTAAAATCATTCCACTTCAGTGTCACATGCCACTCGTATCCACCGGCTACAGTTTCAGGAGGTATAAAATATCCTAGAAATATTATACCAAAGAGTGGCGTAGTTATCGAAGGGACGTGATGAGGATAGATACACCCAGAGTTTATATTCAGAACGGTGAAAAGGAATGCATATTGTTAATATGTCTTTTAAATTTTTTTGTGCCTGTATACAAACTACATTACTATTAGAACAATTTTAAATTTTGAGAAAGATTTCTGACAAAAAATTTGAATCTATATTGTACTTTAAATAAGTAAAAATTGAAAATTCTCAGAAAAGGAAAAACTAGAATTTTTACACAAAACAGATTTTGTTGTTTGGTGTAACTCAAAAACTAATCACGCTTGAAATTTTCACCAAATGTTTATTTTATCATTTTTTATTTATGATATAATTTTTAAGATATTTTCGTATTGAGCTATTTATAGACATTTTTTAACCTTTTTTAGTTTTTTTGCTATAAATATCGTACACAATTTTTGAGAAATAGAGTGAAAATAAGTGAGTGGTATTTGTATTTTATGTATATTTTTTAGATTAAAAAAATATGTTGTTAAATTAGGTGTTTAAAATATTCAGTAGCTTTAAATTATTTTGTTGTGTATAAAATGTACATAAATTATAGCGTATTAAAATAAAACAACCGAGTTTTGTGGTACTTCGGGGGGGGGGGGGGGTGGAGGGTAATAAACCCTCACAAGACGTTTATCTAAAAATTATCCATCCCCCCAAGAACCAAATCATAACTATGCACTGATATCGGGGTTATACATTCCCCACATTTTTCGTATTCCGGTGGAGGTATTATTGTCCTTGGATGTGTGTATACTCTCGAAATATAATTTGGAGATGTGGGCTGTGTATAAACATCTGAGAAAATTTGTACCGAGGGTCCTATAACCCTAGGAAAACCATACACCCCCGGGTGTATAGATATCTGAAGGTATCGTATTCCTGTCACACCGCCGCAAACGTGAAATCCGTATTTTCTCGGCTAGGAATAATGCAATATTATACAACCAACCTAGGTATATCGTATTTGTTCGTGCGACATTACGCTGATACCAGACTAATTCTGTTTACGGTCGAAAGCAATTCATCGACATCACCGGGTTCTCAAGCAACTATTCTTGATATTATATACGATATAGTTGTTCTATAATAATATTATAAAACTAAAATACAGGTAAGTATAATGTTCGAAATAATTAATAAGAAATCACGACTGTGACGGAGGAAATCGGATAACTAAATAATATGACACGTTTAATGGTGTAGTCCATCGTTCTTATCTAAGTATTGTATGTAAGATGCAAAATCCATTACGGGGTGTACCTATATTTCATAAACTATCGTGTACAGTGATTTGTAAGACTGTTTGTGTGTCAAGTCTCAATAATTATAGATTATTATACACTTTCGTTTACATCATGTTCTCGCTAAGTGCTGACCACTTTGAATATCGTCTATGGAATTAGTATATTATAATATTTGATCTATACAAAACAGAGCATATGAATCGTCGTAAAAAGCTAAAATCATTATTTGGGCATTGAGTCAGTATTCAATATACATATTAACATACATAATATTATACTTTTATGCGTGCAACAACAGGACAACACTGCTGTACAGCGTCCCCTACTGGGATTTCGTTCGTTTCGTAATGTTTATTGTCATTACTCATTACTATCGTTATTTAAATCTATAAAAATATTTTTAAAAACAAATAATATTTATCATGTTCAGTGAGTATTCTTTGAATATAAATGAAATCAACCTATAACATTATATTTAAGTTTGAAAAGTCCATAAAGTCTCAATCGACCAAGTATGTTTACGAATCCATGTACATTTTACGAATCCAAAACCTCTTTGAGATTAAGCTTAAAACGTATAATGTAGATGTAAACACTGCGTATTCGCACGTAATACGTATTTTATATCATGTAAAAGTTTGGTCACAACTTTTTTCTGGACTTTATAGTTTATACCTGTACAATTTAATATCATAAAACATTGTATATAATAGGTTCTATAACATAATATTTCTTACATCACATTTTCAATCGCTAAAAACATAACGTTTTTGTGACCGAATCCCAGGCGTGTTTTATAAATTCAGTTTAATATTTGGAGGAATATTCGAAACCGTATCTAATATTCGGAGGAAAATGGCTACGGCCGGAATTCGTCGGGTACCTGCGTTGTTTGAGTGGTCCGCGAGGGTCGTCGATGAAAAAAAAAGGGTGAATAAAACCACTCGAACGGTGTCTGTACTGGGTGTATGCGTTGTGTTTTTAAATTAAAAATCGATTAATCTCGTCATTGGGTTCCTGGAACAATTATTCTGAATATCGTCACGGTTAGGTATAATATTATTCCACAGTTTTTCGCCCGCATACAAATTCTAAATTTAGCAGTTTCCACTTTTGTTTTTTGCAATATTGTTTCACGAAATAATGAGAGCTTTAGCGCCTTATTCCGACTAAAAACTGCGTCTAATTATGCACGCGCCATAAGCGAAAACTTTTGAGTACGTTCACAATAATTATTGTGCCGAAGAAAATTGTTTTACCAGCGGATGAAAGAAAACGCATTATGGCCGTAAGCGCTCAACCCGCACCGAATCTTAAACACATATCTCCGACGATGCACAAAAATGATGCACCGTAGCACAGTACAACAATTATGGTCTTGCGCCACTATTGAAGTAAATATAAACTTTGTATTTCATCCAAGAAAGAAGAAACTGCATCGGGCTGTAACGCATTGATAATAATAGTATTGTTAAACCCTGTTAAATTAAACATAATTATTTGAATACCGGGTGTTTCATTTAACGGAACACACTCATTGTTCAAAGAGTATAAATGTTATTGGAAATAATTTATTTCGTGGTTTTGAGTCGTTATAAAACAAACATTTTTAAATATTTTTATCGTTAGGTATACTGTTTTTAAGTTTTTTCGAATGATAACATACAGTTTTAATTTCATCTTCGAAAGCAGAATATTATTCTAAGCCAACGGTTCCCAACCTTTTTAGCTGTGTGGACCACAAATTTTGTAAACAAATCTTTGAGGCCCACAAACAGCTCACTTATATACGAATGCATAAATATATATATATATAATATATATGTATGTACAAACGTCAGTTGTTAGAACTAAAAAGAATTAAAAAATCAATTGTTTATCATGAAAAACACTTTATGAAACTTAATCACAATCTAAACAATTTAATGTGGTTTTTGACATTACTTGTCCTTCATGAGAGAGTCAATATCGGGATGAAAATTGGATGGTTTTATAATTAAATCACTTTCAACATTCAGTTGATTCCTATATTTAGCGTTAATTAATAATTTGACACCAATTTGGCACTGCAGAGTGTAGATAATATTGTTAAATACTATTAAAACCAGAAATATTATTAGGTATATATTAAAAATATGCAACAATATTATTTGAAATATATATATAATATTAAATATTATATATTTATATGGTTCACGGTCTAGTACCAAGCTGCTCGAGGCCCACAAGTGGGCCGCGGCCCATGGGTTGGGAACCGCTGTTCTAAGCTTTTTGATACATAGGTACAAATCTGTAACCAGACCAAATCATCAATTGGAGTAAATCGAATTTTAACGTTAGAAAAAATCACTACATAGTACATATTATGCACATTTAATACTTGTTGGGGAGGGGGAATGCAACCATTAGATCCTGGGGTGGAACGCCCCCCTTGCTCGTCGAGGCTTCAGCGTGGATACATAAAAAATCGAATTCAGGATGAGTAGTTTAAGAGTTATAAACCTATAAGTAGTTTAGTAGTTATAAGAAGTTGTCCAACATCTTGCACGGTAACTACTAACGGTGTACCACTCCACTCTTAAGCATCATAACTTTAAATACTTATAAGTTATAACAGCATTCCACTACTCGTCCTAAATTCAATTTTTACGTATTGAAATACTTAGAAAAATATTCTGTGGTATTCTATTTCTGTGTAAACTTTATGTTATAATCCAAAAAAGTAAAATACTTAAAAAATATTACAAGTATAAAAAATATTAAAAAATATATTTATTACGAGAAACGCGTTTTAGAAATATGCATTGATTATTCAAATTAGGTCTTTCGCAATTTTAATTTTTCCTGGATCGAACTTAGATCGTGAAGAAACAATTATTTATAAGTTTATAATAATGCTTACATCGTCTAAAATTCTGATACAGCATTACAACGGAATTCGCTGTGCTTTCCAACCATTACATCGGACCGGGGTCAAAATCTGACTGTGATCTATTCCAGTGGTTCTTAAACTGTTATACTTCACATCCCCCACCCCCTATACTAATATCCCCTTGTATTTGGAACTCCCAAATAAAGACGGTGGCTTTGTTCTCAGTTACACCTAGTTTTAAATTTCCAAGATATGTTTAATTTCTCAATGTGTAATGGTTGCTTATAATATATTATCGTCCTTAAAAAATGCAATGTGTTGAAGACTCAAACTAGTAAAAACAAAAAAAAACCATCAGTTTTTTGATCATTTGATTTTCGTTTAATGCTATTTTCACGATTTCCTCGCTTACTTATTCAATCAAGTTCAGTACCTACATACAATAATTTTAAAAAGTATTTCACGAAAGTTTATGCGACGTCGGTGGGTTAACTCAAAATTATGCTGGAGGGTACGTGAAAATGTTTTGGCTTGAACTTCGAAGAGAGAAAAGGTTTTGGATTTTTATAATTATGTATGAGGGGTTATTCAAAAAGAATCTGCCTTTTCCCCGGTGGTTGACATAGGTGCCAAAACGAGCTGATAAGAAATAAATAAATAGTATCGTATAAAAGTGCCAACATTACAACAGCGGGCAGTTTCATCCCTTATATTGCATTCAGAACTATATCTTTCAAAGGCGCCAAACACTTACAATATCCAAACAACAAAAAATGTATTATGCGTTTATAATAGGTAAGTATAATTAATATTACACATATCCAATCTTGCTTAATAATTTTTTATTGGCGAGTTACACAGCACCTTCTGAGTAATAAATTATAAAAATCATGTATGAGTAAAATATATTGATTGGCCCATCGTCTCTTAGTTTATATTACTTTTACAGACTTGTCGTTTATGTTATAGGATAATAATATTGTCTCAAAAGACTTCTTTTAAAAGAAATTAAATTCGATTTTTATATCTTTTTCACTTAATTCATAATAAAGAGCTTTTTCTTCAGTGTAGAAACTGTTTTGTTGGGGAAAATCTTTCATAAGTGAAACTGAAGTCACCACCAACAATATTAAAGACCGGTTCCGTTAAAAATGAGAAGCACTTTTGCCGAGAGAGTTTGAAGAATT
Organism: Myzus persicae; assembly: GCF_001856785.1. Classification (NCBI taxonomy): domain Eukaryota; kingdom Metazoa; phylum Arthropoda; class Insecta; order Hemiptera; family Aphididae; genus Myzus; species Myzus persicae. The sequence continues at coordinate 91,406 of NW_019104035.1, forward strand.
TTGTGCCACTTGACCAATAACATACCTTTGAAGAATAACGGCAATTTAGAGGAAAAATTGACTGTTGTTAACTTACAAAAGACTTAGAAAAATTGGTTATGTAATATTGCTGTAAGTTGATATTTTTGATTTTTTTTGACATAGGGAAACTTACTTTTTGAATAACACTCGTATATCATTATAATTAGTATTATAAATATTTCGACATAAGCTTTTGGATAGCCGCGTGATTAAAAACCGTTTAGGATCGAATTAAAAATAATAATATTCCTTAGTGACTAATGGTATGATTGTTTTTTTTAATTCGTCCAAACCACGATACGCATTAAATACAAAAAAGTATAAGTACCCTATCAAATCGCGATAGCAAACATTTTCTCATTATTATTAATATATAAGATTGGTCCGAAATGAACAATTCAAAACTAAAATGCTAATTGCTGTAATTTGTGAATATAAAGGGTCCTATTGTTTCTTAAAAATCAATCTGTGGTATAGGGTCTCTTAATAACCGGAGACGTCAATTTTATTATTAAATGTTAATAACAATAACTTAAACGCGTTCTTCGTATTATTTTAGAAAAATCAATGAATGCTCAATATACTCATTTAAAGGTTCATATAAACACGAACAATATTATTATTTATTAATAAACTGAGTACATGTGTATACCGTGATATATGCTGGGAAACATTGCAGCATAGAATTGTTAATTAAATGCAACACTTGTATGACTGCCATCAAACAATACACATTTAAAATATGTATTTTTCATTTCTTATACAATAATATATTCAATTCATCATATTTTTAACCGTTTGAAAATATACAAATATTTAATGTAAGTACCTACGTCTTAATTGGCAACTGCAGAAATAATAATATAATAATCTTTGAATTTTAAATGTCAATGACAATACGCCTTATTTACCACATAAACCATCTCATAAAATATGAACTCTAACATATTGTTATAATATATTATTACAGTTTATAGTGCTCTTTAGATATAACGCAAGATGGTTCATAATTTATATGTACCTATATCATCAAATAATTATCTATGTTGTAACACGTAATTTTTACAAACTAAAAGTAATCTTGTAAAACTGCGTTGTTAACAATGTTCGCCTATAGTATTACCATGCTCCTATGTCTGCGACTCGTAAAAAACGTACCTGATATTATTTTTTGACGTGAAAATTAATTCACGTATATCACGTAGCCCGCGGTCTAGGTGGGTGGGTGGATATATACTATACGTTCACAAAGCATAAGTAGTTGAACTTTAACAAACCTTTTTTTACTGCCACGTACAATATCATAAACTTGATGACGAGTATCAAAGTATTATGTTTTAGCTTAATTTCATTTAACAGTGGCGAGTTGCCAGTGGGTTCGCCCGGCGAACGAATATAATATCTAAACACGGCCCGGAAACCATTGTGGCTGGTAATAAATATATTTTGCTAACCACCAAAATAGGTACATTTAAATTTCACATTTAAGTCGTTTTAAAATGGTCCTGACTCCTGACTACAGACATTGTATGTGAAATCCTGTGATCTCGAAACCCGGACCTAATTCCACGCCCTTGGCAATTCTCCCGGAATGAAAACCAGAAGATATTGTAACTCAAGCCGAAGTGTTAAGTGTCTCCATAGTAGAATAACTTCTTATTGTCATATCGCTATGTTATATTGTCGTATGAATTAAGGATTTTTCACAAATATTTTATCTATATTAATTTATACATTATAGAAAAAAAACGCTTTCTGGCATCATTATTGGCGTCCAAATTGCCATAACATATAACTGATTGTGTACATATATTTGAAATAAGTTAAGCTAGTAGATCAGAAATCATAATCAATTAGGTAGGTATTGAAATTCAATATTAGGTACAAACATTGAACGTCTCAAAACAACGTAGGTATACCTATATGTTATTGTTTAGTAACCTAACCTTACCTAACCTTTTTTTTTTTAGTGTTTACGAATAACCTGGAGGGAACTACTCTCCATTGTTTATTTAAAAAACAATAACAACTTAAATTGGCCGGTAGCAGAGACAGTCCCCCTACATGTGACCTCACAATAAACAGGATAATACGTTGTTCTACCCCTTCTGATTTGGCCAGGCTGGCCTACAATAAACAACCCAACCTAACCAATTCATATTTTATACAGCCATAGGATAATCTTCAAATAGTACAAAAATCCAAGTACGTATTTATAAATATGAGACATTTAAGTATACTTAAAAATTCCAAAAATCATTATTATATTATATCACATACTTTCTAAAGGATAAAATGGGTATGACTATATGAGCTCACTCGGTGGATTACCCTGTACAACATACCTTTTATTTATATATGGCAATACATTTTTTTCGATTTTTTCCTTTATCTGCAATACTTTTATCTTTTCTAATTATTTTTTTCTTGTTTTCCAATCATAGGTCGCATATGTGATCTACGGGAATACAATATTTATTAATTATTCATCAAAACAAAATTGAAGTCGTTCAATTTGAGATCTAAGAAAACGTATTTTTTTTTTTAATTGTGAAATGTGAGATATCACTCTATTTTACTGACTATATCTATGTGCATACAAATGCAATAACATAGGAGGATGATGTCACATGTCAAACATTTTATTCCATTAGAACTGACAAGTGATACCCTGCTTTTATTTTTACAAATAGTTACTGATTTATTAAACAGATAAACAGTTGTAACTTGTGGGGAGAGCAGTGTGACCTTAACCTAAATCGTACATCGAATAAACTAACTACGCAACATGATATTATAATGATACTGCATATGAATGTGTAATAATAATATTTATAATAATAATAGTATAAAATGTTATGTCAACCAACTGGTGGTAGGATTTCGGATAAAAAACCAAAATCGTACGCGTCGTGTATACGGTTTTCTATTGGTTCAATTTTATATTTTTGTCACGATATACCGTTGATATTACGTTTGACGAAATGGGCGCGGTGTTGGGAGAAGCAGCATCACATCCCAATTTGACGAGTACATATATTATGGTATAAAGTAACATATATACAAACATAATATATTCCGTGGAAATGGTAAGTACTGCCGTGACCGATTTGTAACGAGGTGACAGAAAACCGATAGCGATAATGTGCAGAGTACCAATACGCGTGTCCCATGTCTTCGAACGCTTTTTTTTTTGTTTTTTTTTGTACCGAAAAGAGGCAAATCAACTTTTATACCAATAAAAAATAATCAAAAAACATGGTGAGATACGGTCAATTATTCACAGCGACGATAATGGGTCCCTACAAATGATCAAATTTGAAGGTTTATGGCGGAGAATCATCAAACATACATGTAAATAAATAAGTATTTAATATTAGAATAATTCGGAGTTTGCGGTCATAATTAGATGGTCGACATAATAAATATAGAAATGGTGTGAGTGAGCGAGTAATACGCGCAAACAAAGAAATCACAATTTATCATACTTTTTAATAAAGTATTAATACAGTTAATAATATGCTCGAAGGACACTTTTTGTCGAATATACCACTAGGTCATACACATAGTAATAATAAGTTCAAAATTATGTAGGTACCTACGTATAATACAGGTATGACGATTTAATTTTGAATGAATATCTACACTGGGACTATACTAGGTGGCACACTAGACCGGTGCCACATTTTAAAATTTAATATTTCAACGTATAGATTACAGGTAGGTACATTAAAATATATTAAACAGTCGCGCGGGCGGATATGCAGTCCAATTATTATTCACGATTGATTTACCGAACAGCTAAAACAAGTTTAATCATTAATTTGATGCTATCGAAATAATATATTATGTATGTCATGAAACGGTTTTAGTATATTATATAGTATGGCTTATATATTGTATTATTTGTATCATAATATTTCGATACTCGATTTTTAGAAAGAAAAAAAAATATATATATTATTATTATTATACCGTTCGATTAGTAGGTACGTAACAGAATACGATTGACGACGACGGTGCTGTATGTTATTTTAATGTTATAGGGTACATTGAGATATAGCCAAAAACGCTTTTCGACCCTTATTTAAAAAACGTTCGGTACGCAAAATTTAAACACGTTTCGACGTCGAGCCAACCTACCTACATATAGAATTTATCACCCCCGGAGACGAGTTCATGGCTGTTTTTATTTTCCCATTCGTTAACCCAATTCGATCTCCGAATGTGACACTATACGATACCGTATGATTCGCTCGTGATATATAGTGTAATATAGCATTGTGTATGATAATATTATCTGGTGAAACATCTAATACGTGTGCATAATAACGGGTTTGACGATTATTATTTATTAACATTTTATACCGTTTCCGTCGTGCGTTCATAATATAATAATAAAAATATACGAAGTACAAAATGTGTTTATCGAATTTAAATCGTAGTATGTCATGATATTAAATATATAAGCACACCGCTGCAATATGCTGCAGCACACGTACAGGACGAGTTTTTTATTTTATTAACGCGACACTACAGTACTACACCACATTTTTTGTCACGATAACGATTGATATTTTAGTGGAAAAAAATAACATAGTATTTTTTACTAGGCACCTACCTATATTCAACCACAATCGTTTTTCAAGTTTTTACCCTTTTTTTCAACCACAACATCATGCATTGTTAATTTCATACCCCTAAGTGAAGGGTATTTTTCAGATACCTACATAAAAATTGTATACGCATTTCGTACGTGAAAAGTCATGTAGTTATACCTGATAAGTATTTAAAGTTCAGACGGACAGAGTGGGGTTGCACATAAGGCATACAAAAAATGTCAGTAAGTAGCTTGCTCATGTAGACCCTTAAATACTTCTAACTGGTTCAATACTCGTTCAGAATTCGATTTTTATGTATATAAATACTACGAAAAACATCCAGCTTCGTAGAAACATACAATTAATAAAATGTAGATACTTGGTTAAAAATTTTAAGAGTTACAAAATTATAGCGATAAGGTATGGTAAACCAAAAAAATATATAAAATAAATATATAGTTCTTAAAATAGTCAATATCTTGCGTTATGAGAGTACCCTGCTCATGACCCTATACATCAGCATTTACTATATAGTTTACGTTTCCATAAAATCAACCTCGTCCTAGAATTCGCTGTATTTTGTACGTTCTACTTAGGTTCGGAGAAATGATGGAAACAGTAAAAAGTGAATTATAATGGCATGGTTCAAAGATAGAAAATAAGATACGGCGCAACAATGGTGTATTATAATCGTATTAACAATAAACTAGCTTTTCTATTCGTAGTATACTTAGGTATCTAAAATATTATTGTTGTTGTCGTAAATCCCAAAAGCGAAAAGAAACACATTAATTTCGTTAAAACATTTGTTCGCTTAGATCTCGCCGATATTATAGTATATCAAATGTTTATCGTCGCTCTAACTTTTAGTTATAGATACTACAAAAGAAAAAGAAAATCGTGCAACTGTGAAAATTGCGAGAAATTGCGGGAAATGTAATGCATATATAGCACTGCAGGGACGGTTATCCGGAATAATATACGTGTTCGTGCTTATTTTAAAGTTTTTTTTTAATAATTATAATTCTAAATAAATTAAATCTAAATTATCACTCATACCACTATACCCTGTGAGCTTTGGTATAATATGGTGTAGTTTGATATAAATTGCAACGTAATCATGTTTCACTATTTATCTGCGCTGCTACATCAATATTTTAAAGCACACACAAAATTATTATTATTATTATTATTATTATTATTATTATTATTATCATGACCGTACGACGACTAAGCCCACTGCGAAAATAATTAATAGTTTTTATGTTTTATTATGGGCCGCAGATTTATCTTCGTTCAGTAATTATTGCATCAATTAACGTTTATACGAACCGAGGTTTGGCCAAACCATAGACACTTCACAGAAACGATTTCAATGATGCGGCTGCTGTAGCGGGAAACACGAAATAACTATCCGCTACCTCCACTCTAACTCCAGACAGTGTAGTGCAAGTACAGTTAGTAACTGATTCAATTTTGGTAAATAATTGGAATAATAGCAAATAATATACGCTGAGCCGTACCGATGAATAAATAGCTGATGGTTTCGAGTGAATCAGTTCGCTATTGATTGAAGTGGAATTTGCGACAACAAAATTTTAAAAAAAGCTTAAAAGCAATTAAAAATTATCTTTTACAATTAAAATCGTTTATTTCAAACAAGGGCTCGACATTGTAACGGCATTCGATGAGAATTTTCTTTATTTTAATTAACATTATTGCTGTCAAAAACGATCATAATGCAGCAATTAAATATTTTGTACTCCAGCTGCAAGTGTTTGAATTTAGAACATAATATACATTTCCCGGAAAGGAAATAATATTAACCATTAAGAAATGTTTACAATAATCAAGTAGTTTTGATACAAGACAGTAAATTAAAACTAAAGTGTATAACTGTTTTACAAAACAAAATGGTGCATAACCATAGTATATTTTACTGTGTAAATTATTAATTAGATAATTGTATATACAAAAATCTTACATTAATAAAAAATTATACTTTTGTTGCAATTTATAATAATATTATACGACTATACGGGTGCATGTTTTTATGAAAATATTAAAGTTTTAATAAAACTATAAACTGTTCAAGTTTTTCAATTAAGATTTGAACACTGTTTAGCTATACTTTAAGTTTTTATAAAAAAAAAATCACACAAGTCGAATTCGATTCTCTAATAAAAAACAAAATAAAAAATATTGATTGTTTATAATAAGATTACTTACAAGTTACAAATTATATACAAAGTAAATGTATAGAACACTAACCCGAAATATGTACAATATCCAAAATCGTATGAATTGTTTTTAGATTCTAAGAGGAGCTATGAACGTATTTATTTTATTTTATAAACAAAAAATATAGTAAAAACAGGCGTAGGTATACCTTTTGAAACAATTATTTAGTACCTTGGTAAAGTACTATATACGAATAATATAATACCGATAGGCATCTGTATAATATGTACTCAACCATCATAATATAATACTGTATGTCTGCGTTTATTTCTTTAAAAACTAAAATAAAATGTATTTGTAATAATAGTATTACGCATTTACACGTGTCGTCACCAGTGTAGGTACTTTGTCCTCGCTGCAAATAATATTTTAAACAAACAGCAAAACTACCTGTTATTGTATAGGTATTTAATTATATATAACTATACGTGAAGATGATGACGAATGGATGCCTGAACATGTAACGCAAATATAATTCCACGCCCCCAAAAATTATAAACACTAAGTTATACCCTCAACATGCAATGTAAATATGATCCCACACACTACAAATTATAAAAGTCGTACGTTATTCAAAAATTTAAAAATCTTTCAAACAAAAATAGGACCACCCAGTGGTTTTGTTTAAATTGTTACTTCGAAAATACCTCCAGATGCCCAACCACCATCTTCGCCTTTATTACCAAGCTCGTTTCGGTAATACCCAATTCTACGACAAATATATTTTGATGATTCACGTGACAGACAAAGGGTATTCTTCGTACTAGGTGTAAACCAAGAGAGTGGCTTAAGTTTTAAGTGTTTGATTAAACATTTACTCTTAGCTAGAAGTAACGGATAAGAGTGGAGTATCCGCTGTACATTCCGATAATTCTATATAGGATTTTATTGGGATCTAACATTAATTAAACACAGCTGAGAGAGAGATAGATAGATAGATATTAATTATAAAGTTATAACATTGTGTCCCGAGTGTTCATAAATATTGTAATCATCAAGACATTAAATTGTTGAAATAATTGTATGGAGGTATAGAAATAGAAGTTGCTACCAATAAATCAATAAAAAAATATTTAGGTGTACTTATTATAATACAATTCACTCGTGCATGATACGCTTAGGCCTTAGGACTCGGTAAAAATATAATAATACTATACCTAATGATCGGATTTTGTAGCAAAATAAATCTTAAAAAATCAACAATTACAAATGCCAAAAAAAGTATTTATTTAATAATAAGCTCCTAAAATACAAAAAGAATGAAATTATACACTGAGATTAAGAAACGAAATTCTAACCTTGTTCTATTATATTTTATCAAGTTAATTTCTCTAAAACTTAACCTTTTGTGTAGCTCTTGTTATGTAAAACTGCAATTAATTCCGTTACTCTGATAGTGTTACTCAATCAGCCATCTATAATTATAATACGACGATTTCACTTACATCTGGTAATTGTATTGAAAAAAAATATGAAAAAATAAAAATGGAATATTAAAAAAACTACCTATAAATAATTTTGTCAACCTTTTAGACCTTTTCCCCTATTTTTCCACTTTTTTTCATGAAAACTTCACATAGGGTCTATGAATTTATGGTGATTTAAAAATATTAGTCATTACTCATTAATATTATTCTATCAACATAAATAATTTTTAAAAATGGCCGATGTATAATAAATACTACTTCCAATATTACCTATATTTTATATTTTTTTTAACCATTTTTAAGGACTATTATCTTTAGAACAAACATTTTGATAATTAAAAATTACTCATATGAATTTTTAACTAAATACATCAACATTTTCAAAAAAATGATGCATTGCATAATTTACAGTAAAAAAGGGGAGGGAGTTTCATTTGAAAAACATATGTTTGTACCACCACAGGACACTGGTTAAGTAGTGCAAAAAAATTCGAGAATTCGAAAAAATTGTCTGAGTATATTTAAAAATTCCAAAAATCAGTATTCGAATAAATTTATTATTAAAGGAAAAATGGGGTTGAGCGTGTTTGGGGAATCGCCCTGTATAGTGTATATACGTCCATATGTGGAGTTTTCATGAAAATTGTGGACAAATAGGTGAAAAGAGGACCTAATGGAGAAATAAATTATTAAAATTAAGTTTACCTACTTCATTGTAATCAGAATAACAATTCAAAACGTAGATATTCATATAGATATAATATTATAGAATTATAATGTTATATACTTTCTATCACACACCTCTCCAAAAACACAAAAAAATTTATAAATTTCTACAAAATCCGAGCTCTACATTTTAATATAATATAATAGAAATAACATTCAAGCAGAAACTATATCGTCATCCCAAGTTTAGATGGCGCACGATAAAAACAATAAAACAACGTGCCAATACACATTATACCTATACGTCAAGGACCTACCCAAACTTTTTATAATACGAAGCGCGAGTGCATTATCGTATCGTCGGTCGATATAAAAGTTTAAATCGGATAATGATAGCGGCTCACGAAATAAACAGTACTTACTTACTGATATTATATCGACGACCGGCCCGCGGAAGCCGTTTCGATGAGATAAAAATCGGCACATCGACTGTAAAAAGTGAGTCGGATTACCTGTAGGTATATGTATGTTCTTATATTTATGTACCCACCGCACACCGCCACCTACACGATTACAAATCCCACCGGACCTACTGCAATACCTGCGCATTATACCGTTATTTTTTCTCTCCCGCCAAAATAATTATATTATATTATATATTACAATAATAGTTATAAGTTATATTTTTATTTTTATATAGTTAGATCTAAGATGTTTGTATTCCGGAAATTATAAATATAATATATAGATAAAAGGCCACAGCGTATAGTTTATAAACATCCCAATAGGTGTGGGGTTTGTGGTAATTTTTACTCCAATAGATATCATAATTGCTTTATTTATCAAAATACAATAAATTACTTACGGCATTTATTCAAATATTATTATGTTTTCGTATGCACCTCGTGTTAGTTTTGCATAGCTGATTGTTGCGGAATCACAGAACTTCTAGTAGAGGAAATTATTAGATGAGTCTGCAGTAGGTACAAATCATTTTTGATTTTGTAACAAAACACAACGTATAAAAAATTGAGCACTGATAAATAATAATGATGCGATTACGGTGTGGACCGTTTAGACGTTGGAAATAATGTTTTCAATCTAATACAAACAAAGATTGACTATAATATAATATCGTGTCACTATCGTCTCATCTCTCCGTCTTTATTAGTATTAAATTTTAACATATTAAGATGATGTGGCCAATACGGGCGAGTCGACAAAGCACTGGGTTACTCTATGCGACAAAGAAAGATTTATTCCGGTGGTTGACATCAACCGCTGTACAAGTTCAGCTGTCCTGCCAACTTTAACAACTTGACTGCCGTGGCTCTTGGCCTTCTATAAATTGGATCTTACCAAACTTCTCTCGGCTGCCGCCATAATAATATTGTAGAACACGGGCATTTTCATAGGCTTACTATACTGTGAAAAAAATTATATTTGCAAGCTTGTAAACCCTACTGAAAGTGGCAACACTGTACTTTTCAAATCTATCCAACGAGGAAAATATACTGATTATATTGAGACCCAGAACGAGATCTCGTTGAAATTATTTTAACGTAAAAAAAACTTAAATTATTCTATCGCAGTTTTGGTGTGTGTTTACAAAAAACAGCATACCATTCAAGTTGTTACTATTAAATTATATGCTGTGTATAATTAGATAAACTCTCATCGTGTTCGATGTTACTGTTTTAAGAGCACATTAAAGTTTTAAAGAAGATTATAATATTAATTGCTGTTCATAATTAATATATTTGGAATGAAATAATAAAACCTCTGAACAAGGTAACTATACACACATAATAATATATTATATTGTAAGCTCTGAACAAAAAAATTGTATTATTGCATAAAATACTATTATTTTTTTTCCGAAATTGATATTAAATAATGTACGGGAACAAAACTATGGCATCATTTGTTTTAGATTTTAATTAGATAAACATACTACGCTATTTGGTACACCGTACACACGATCAACTATGAAAATTCTTGTTCCAAACACAAACAATAATCGTCATGGGACGAAAATATTGGAAGTTAGATATTATAATAATTAATAATAATATGATTAGGTATCGTTAAATAATAAATTCGTCTCGACATTTTATATTATCAATATCGTTTGACTATTTATTTTACCCTTTGTTTACGGGAAATGAAAATATTTTATTTTATTTTATTTAAACGCAATTATAAAAACATAACTATTTGATTTAGTGCTGGTGGTTTTTCACAGTAAAATTGCAATTTTTTATTTGTATTATATCGTTAATTGTTTGTTTTAATTCGTGTGTTTGTTGTATCGCAGATTTGATTGTACCCATACAATATTATCATTAAATAACACCTAACTAGCTATGCAAATAAAAGACATAATTTAACACCACTAATATTATAAATAGTAAAATATAGTATACATTATATTTCACAATAAATTATAATACGCAGTGTGAGTGGTGACCCATAAAGAGTGTGCTGGTTTCAAATTTAATAAAATATTACACTTACAGAATTGAAGCAGGTATAAATCAAGACTGTAACCTGTAGGTTATCAGGTTTTTACATAGATTTTTTGACAAAAGTGAAAAACAATAAACTTATCTGGTTCATATATAATACGGGGGTGGCCAAACTGCGGCTCGCATCTTGTCATAACATTTCTAATATGAATTATGTATTTGAAAAAGTATGATATTTTATTAAATTACAATGTATAGAAAAAAATTAGCAAAGACATAGTTGTTCTTGATATAATTTTTAATTATTAATTATTTTCTTATTTGTTGTGTATTTATTTTATTTGTAAGTTTTTTTAAAATCAGGATTATATATTATTAAAGCAGTCTTTAACAGTTCCGTTAAATGACCATCCGTTAATGTTGATCAATGTTTAGATTTAATAATTTTCATGGTTGAGTATAAAAACTCGCAAGAATATATTATTCCAAAAATCGATTTGAACTTTTGACCGCGAAGAGTAATTTTTAGATATTTAATAACAAGCACATTCAAAATCCTGACAAAGAATGACAACTGTTTTTGGACTTCTTCAGTCCTTCATCTTCCAATAATTCCAAGTGTTCAATTTCTAAAGCTGCCGTATCCATTGAAATCGATTTCAATATTGGACATCCATTTTCAATAACATTAATTTCAAGGTTATTTTCCAAAAATGCAATCGAAGGTTTAAGTAATTTCAAGTCTTTAAATCGATCTTCGAAGTGAGTTGATTAACACTCTTATTTTTGTACATAATCTTCACTATTCAATTTTGTTGCTATTCCAACCAAACACCTACTAATCTTAAATTGTGATAGTTAGGATTGACAGATGGGACAAAATGGTTTACTGGTTCGTTCTATGAAAAAGAACTCTTCTTCCCATAGTAATTTGAATTCTCTACGTTCTTCTTCATACTTGCGTATAATTATTTTATTAATGTTATGTTGTTACACTCACGATGTCGAACAGCGCTATGAAGATATGCCCATTATCAATGTGTATCTATCTCTCTATGATATTTTAATATTTATGGTATTTATGAAAATAAAATTAAGATAACATTTAATATGGCATAATTGTACAATTATTATTATCGTATTCTTCACATTTTATTAAACTCGATACCTTATCTTATTTACAATAATCATATATATTATATATGATAATTAATATATATGACCTTTTTTTCCATTTTTTCTCTTCCATATTTATTAATATATTGGGTGACACGCGAGTCCCTTTTCGCTGGCCACCCCTGATGGCTGATATAATATAGCTGCAAATAGATAGCGATACGACCAAAACTCGCAGAGTTATGATTTTTTGAAACCGGGACTTTCTTCATGAAACACCGCAGTATAATATCTACAGATATGTACAGTACTCAGAGAAGAAATAATGCCGTAATTGAGGGGTTTGAAAAGTTTGGATTTTTAAAAAATGCGTCTGACTCATAAAGTGGTTATTTAAACAATAAACATTTATTTATAACGAAAATTGTTAACAAAATAAAACAAGTAACAATATTTTCAAAAAAAAATTATCTTTAAATAAACAAGGTACAAAAATATTGAATTTAAATATTGTATCAATTTTCATCTTATGTAGGTACCAGCTAGGTAGGTACTACTTACCGAAATGATAAATTACCTAGGTATTATTATATGAATCACAGTAGGATTGAACATCGGTTATTATGGTTCAGATGTGACAGTTTTTGAAACATCAAGCGTGGCTGTAAATACACCAAAAACATACCAACTAATAAATATTTCTAAATACTGTATAGTGAATTAAATTATAATATTAGAGTGTGTGACACTTTTTGTAGGATACAAGTGCATTTTACCCTCGTTTTTGAATTACGAAACCATTGAAATATTTATAATAATAAAAATAAAAAGTATAAGTTATACCCGTGCATCATAAATTATGTAGTATATATCTACCTATAAAATCAGAATAATTTAATATGTGTTGATTGAATTGTTTTCTTTCTCTAGGAACATCCACGGTGAGATGTAAAAAGAATATACTCAGGGCCGAGAGAATGAATACACCAATGTTCAGCCAATATTCGTCTGAAAAATAAAAACATAAAATGTAACACTCCTCAAAAATAATTGAACACTGGAAAACGAAAGCAAGTATAAAAAGTTTTAATGACATTTCCACGAATAATACCTCTGTACGTAAACTTTTTAATACGGCCAGAGTGTTAGTGGTTAAAACTTTAAACTATACATATAGCCGATATAGATACATCATAATAGTATTTATCCAGTGTAGGTACCGTTCGGCAAAATGTTTGATAAAATCGATTGGTAATAGTATTACCAAAATGGGGGAAGAAATACAACACCACGTATATGACATCTACGAACAAATTGTTCAACACCGTCATATAACCAGCTACAAAACTTCCGGGTAACGGGCACATAAATTCGACTCCCATTTCGTACAGAAGCGACTGACTACAAAAGCTGTACGGGAACGCCATCAGGACAGCGCAAAACAATCTAGCTGAAAACACGTGTAAATTTGGTATATTATATTAATAATAATTTCCGATTATTGTGGGGGGGGGGCTTGTGTTTTCGAACGCTTACTGGTCGTGAGTTTAGCGTTAAAGTTCATCATTAGCATTATCCACAGGAGAAAGATCAGCGCCACGCAACGACTGATCATAATTAATACTTTGGTGTAGCGGGGGGCACGGTGCGCGAAACTGCTGATCGACAAGCTAAGGCAGAAGGTGTGAATGATCATGAAAAAACAGCATTGTGTAGTAATTTCCTTCGAAAACAAAAACAAAAAACACACACACACATTATTGCACATGAACCTTAAAAAAGGAATGAATCGCCTTCGACGACGAAATTTACTGATGACACGTGGATCTTGGAAAAAGTCGACGGTACCAGCGCCCACCACGGAACCGATATCGTGTTGGACAACGTGAGCGCCAACACGAGATACCACATCTCGAGATTCCTGATAACAAAGTAGAGAAAATTAAAACCACCGATTATATTATTGAGGTTGAAGGACACGTACATAACGAGAATTTTGAGCGAGCGAAACAGTTTGCAGGCGTCTTGATGTGACACTGTGGACTCGTTGCATCTCAGTGGCATAGTGTGTCTCGGAAATAACAGACAAACCATAAACGTGACGAACGCGTTCAGGCCCAGACCTGCAAGTATATTATACACATATATTATGGTAAGAAAGACATTGTGTTATATGTAATATGTTTAGCTGTAGGGAGGCGCAAAGCGTTTAAGTCTCCGTACATGTGTACATCATGTGCATGATCTGAATCCTTAAAACGAACCGGCTCGACGGTCCGTCGGACGTCGCGGAGACCATCATGGGGCCGATAATGTACGTGGCCGCCGATCCCAGCATACTCACGGCCGAGCATAAACCTTTAAACATGAATCGGCTTAATTTTAACAATACAATTATATTCACTTGGCACACTGACCGGAAGCCATGTTCCTCTCTTCCTTCGGGAACCACTGGGCCGACATGGTCACTATAAGAGGCGTCGTCACTACGCTGCCCACTGACAGAAACACAGCCGACAAGTGCAAACACCTGCATATAGTACCTATATATATTCCTAAGTATATTATGATTTAACTATCCATTAAGCATCTGCCACGCAAAGCAGAGGCATGCCGGAGAGTTTGAATCGATTAACGTGGTCCAACAGTGAATTAACTCAATACTCATTAATATTTTTTTAGAAAACATACACACTTACAGCGTACAAGAATACATGATTGGCATACATCTAACAGCCGTGCCCAACGTGAAAAAACAGCAGGAACATGACAGGATCACTTTTAATCCTGTGGAGGTATGGTTCACACTTAAATTGCATATTATAATGTTAGCTGTATAGAGGGCGATTCGCGTGCTCACCCTCCTTTTTTCTTTAGTCATGCAAAAAACTGATTTTTGGAATTTTTTAATATATACTTTAAGATCGTAGTTTCAAATTAAAGAGATTTTGAACTACTATTGTTAAGGTGTGTCTTGTGAGTATTGGAGGAGATACAAACATCTGTTTTTGAAATGAGAATCCACCTTTTCTAATGTCAAGTATTTAGCAGATATTTTTGTGAAAATTCTGGAATAATCAATTTCGAACGAGTAGTTTTGAGTTACTTTTAACTTTGTGTATAAAAGATAGTTCAATAGATCTATGCTAAGATATTTGGGTTACGGTGATTTGAACATTTTAATACCTAATTTATATTAATTAATCTATCACCATATTTTATAATTTGTAAAAATTGTATGGTAAATACAATATGTAGATACTAGATATTACTTCAATTACATACATTATTAAAATTATTTTGAAGGTAATAGGTATAAACTTTTTAATTAGTGAGAAACTACTAGTTCAAATTTGTAATTAGATACGTAAAGATATTCAAAAAAATGATCCAGTAAATAATTTAATGTACAGAAGTACTAAGTATTACAAAGAACTTGAAAATATCATCTTTAAATACCTATAGGTACTTAAAAATTCCAAAAATCATAATTTGAATAAATTCATTATTAAATGAAAACAAATGAGAGTGAGTATTCTTGGTGGATCATCCTGCAGTATAAACATGTAGGTAATATAAACGTATTTATAAAACTTCTAGATTGATAAGGTCATATTATGGAAAATTAGTTTATGTCTATACCGTATTTATCGACCATTAGGCACACTGGTAACACTAGTACCGCAGTCATCACATTGCCCCATACGGGCAATAAGGACAGTGATCGGCTAGTCCAATCTGGAAATGCTAATAATGCCGGTTCGTAAATGGCGCTCCAGATGGACTGAGAAAATGTCTAAAAAGAATGGTAAGTAAGCATATAATTATATTTTAAAATGTGTGGATTCAACTTATGGTGCGTTTTTCACTAAATTAATTTGACAAGCGTGAGCAGAGCATATATTCAAAGATAAAAATAATACATTAAGTACAAAAACCAAGTGTTATATTCGGTTGTTTGATAAAGACGTATCACAGTACCTAATATCTGTATATTATTTTAACTATTATTACACTGATTCTTATTTGGACAAATATCAACACGATTATACCATTTTTAACATAAATATGTCTTAGGACCGGATACAAGATAAAAAGGTTTCTGAATAATTTTTCGTGAGGTTTTCGTTGTAGTTTAACAAAAACATATTTATTTTTATAGATTTCCCTTGCAAAGCAAAAATATTGATTAGAGTTCACAGTTGTAAACTCGCTGTGGAGTGCTATGGTTTTGTAGTAAGGTCGGTCTGTCAATTTCAGATAATGAACATTTTGACTGTAAACTCAACCCTGATTATTTTTCTAATACACTAACTATATATAAATCAGAGAGTATACAAACCGAAACCGACAAAAAATAAACTTAAAAAAAGCCCAAAAAACAACTTAATATGAAAACTAAAAACTAAAAAAAAAATTATCATAAATCACATTTCAAATGCATAAAAATAATTAAATGTAACAATATCAATGTAGAAGTACATGGCTAATGGCCGGTTTTAAGAAAAAAATCAAATTTTGAAAAAATAATTTTTTAGATTTTTTACCTTTTTTGTTCAGATGACATAAGCGAGAAATGGATAGTTATACAAAAAAGAATAAATTTTATTTGTGTTTTCAAAAATGTTGCTTTGACATTAATTTGAATAATGTTATAAAAACAAATTCTAGGGTGCTAAATGTTTAAATACTATTCTGTACTTGGATTAAAAAAGTCGTGGACATAATGCTGATGACGATAAATCTCATCCTTGTAGGTTCGATCGGCGACTTGTCGAAACAGATCAACCCCGATGGCTCCTCATCTCTTGTGTACTGCTTCGAAACGTAGATTTTCTTTAAAAAAAAAGTAAAAATGTACATTATTGATTTATATTGTTTAGTGTTCACGATTTTGATTTGTGCCGATTGTCCCAAGTGACACAAACTTTCAGCTTTGGTGAATGATGGGTAACGAGTAAGTCGAAGTATAAATATTCAACATGACGAACATATTATATACCTAAAGTTAGATTTATTTGTTCTCATCGTATTATAAATATTTATGTAATATTTCAATGTCGACCAAAATATCGCTGCACATGTGTCATGTCGTTGTCAAATATCTTGGGACAGCTGCCAAGATAGTGTTTAACCAGTGGTTTTCAACATTGTACGCTATTTACTAAGACATACACGTTATCGTAACATTTTTTTCTGGTCTATTTTTGGTTTATCATTAAGTTCTTATTATTAATACTATGTGGCCGTACTCAACACCAGATGGCGGCATGTCGTTGATGGGTCACGCAGTGATAGTGTGAGGAAATAACAGTTTGGAAACATATTCTAAAAAACAGACGGTGCCAAGAAACTAAACTGACGACAACTGTAATTTGTAGCCATACTTAGTATTTATGTAACACAAAATGGGTGGGTACGTATTAGTAATATTTCGATATACTCCTCAGTTAAAAGACTTAGCCTAAACTGAGTTTGAATAATGGAATGCTACATAGAATTATGAGCTTATGACTTAAAATAACGATTTTTTTTTTTTAATTATTTATAAACATTGAAGTTTTGAAATACCGAGTGTCTGACGTTTAAACAATATTCACTCTTTGATATTACATTTTAATTGTAGCATCGAGTTGAAGTAAACATTTTTATGAATACATTCGCTGTGGTAAAAAACGAATATTCAAATGCATTTGGCATTTGACTACTAAATCTCTTCACTTCTCCGGTATGGTCTAGTGGCTAGGATACCTGGCTTTCACCCAGGAGGCTCGGGTTCGATTCCCGGTACCGGAATATATTTTTCAATTTTTGTATATTTTTCTCGGCTTAACTTACAAACTATAATATGACCACCACATTATGAGGTAATAATAGTTCCTAGTCGTTCTTACTGTGGTTAAAAAAAATATAGGTATAATTATTAAATAAATGTATCAACAAACATATTATACAACAGACGAGTATATTTTAAGTGCAATTTTTGAGCAAAGCCTCCACTGGCTTTTAAAAATGTATTTGGTATTTTAATTTTGCATATATTGGTAGTTTTCTTAAAAGTTGCATCTTTTTTGTGCATAAAAATGCATATTTAGAAAAATTATTTATTATTTTATGTAATTTATAAGTTTGTAGTCAATAACCAATAACATTTAATAGTATATAAAAGTAAATATAGGATTAGTATCATTTATTATTTTATGGAATTTATGGAATTTTATAAGTTTGTAGTCAATAATCAATAACATTTAATAGTATATAAAAGTAAATATAGGATTAGTATCTTATCTAATCGTTTATACCTATATCAATACTTCAATTCAATTAGTCTAGTGACAGCCGTTGTTGTATAATCGTGTGTGTTCGTTCGTGTGTTCGTTCGTATGATCGTTTAGAAACCTAATTTAAAATGCCGAAAGTGAATGGAATAAAGAAATACATTACAGAATTTGAGTGAACAAGTTTTTTCTACAGATGGTGACATTTTATTTCGTAAAATTTGCTCCGTTAAAGTTAACTCTGACAAAAGATTTACCGTTACGCAGCATTTAAAGACATCCAAATATGAGCGATTGCTGAACCGTTAACAGACTTATAAAATTGCATTTTTATTTTTTTTAATTAAATCACCTGACTATGAATATATAATCAATACACCTATCAATAAATTTATCATATCATATTTATACCTAGTATTAATTTTTTATCACTCAGTTAAAAATGATTTATATTTTAATAGAATCAAATTTAACGAAATAGTATTTATATTAATTTATTGTAAACATGTTTTTTTATTTAAAGAAAAAAATGCATATAATAATATATATTTTGCATATTTTCAAATTTTTGATGCTTATATCATAATTTTTCCTTGCATATTTTGTCTATTTTAGCTCCTATAAGTTCTCATCCCTACTCCCTAGTAATGACTAATGACAACTAAATTGAATAATATTTTTAAAAACATTTATATGGGTTTCAAATATTTTATCTCACATTCAAAATGCACCCTGTATAATGCTATAAGTTCCTCTTGGCATATTTTTACTCGTAGCATCAAATTAGTCAAAACGGTTTTTTTATTTAGGCACATCGATAAAAAAAAGAATATTCAATGTACTTGGCTTTTGTCGAATATATTTTACCACCTCTCCGGTATGGTCTAGTGGCTAGGATACCTGGCTTTCACCCAGGAGGCTCGGGTTCGATTCCCGGTACCGGAATATATTTTTGTACATTTTTACTAAGTTAAACTCACGAACTATATGATTATGGTGGTAAAGGCAAGGTAATAATAGTTCACTGTCATTTCTTGTGCAGTTTAATAAATAATTTAGTTAAGTCATTTTTTGTTAAATCTGTAAATCAACAATAATTTAGGTAGATACCTACAACAGGTGGGATGTACTTAAAAAAATGTTCTATAAGTACTTTTAATTTTTAGGCATAGCATCCGATGACTTTAATGTAATAAACCTTACAATGGCATGGCGTAATGACTTCAAAGTTCAAATTATGTTAAAAAAAACTTTTATACTTACGAATTATAGTGCATCGCATTAAAATATTTTTTATTGTACTGTAGTATTATTTAGTAGGGCAAGTACATTTTATTCGTAGGATCGTGTTGGTCAAGATTTTTTTAGCACAGCATTCAACGAATATTTAAATGTATTTGGCTTTTGTCGACTGATTTTTATCACTTCTCCGGTATGGTCTAGTGGCTAGGATACCTGGCTTTCACCCAGGAGGCTCGGGTTCGATTCCCGGTACCGGAATTTAATTTTGTTCATTTTTAATACATTGTATTCACTAATTTTAATAATTATACGATGAGAGGTAATAATAGTTCACTGTCGGATCTACTGAGGTCGAAAAAAAAGTATAGGTAATTATTAAAGTAGTGAAATCACACACATAATAGGTGGGCTTAGTTTAAAAAATGTTCAATACCCATTCCTAAATTTTTAGTCAAAATCTCCCCTGATTTTTAAATAATAATATATTTTACGATGACATGACGTAATGACTTCAAATCATATTAAACAGTATACTTATAATAATGTGGCCAAGTGGGTTCCTGCCTGCTGTAGCTCTATTAAGTGTCGAGTGGGTCACCTGTGTCCTGTATGGTTGTAACCCAGAATTGTAAGGGATGTGATAAATTAGAATTCAATGATATATTATTGTATACGAAAAGCGATTTGAAGTAGAGGAGGTGTGACATATGTCTAGGCTCTAGGATAAGTATTTTATATTATATTAATATTTCTATTAGTAATAAACGTAGTTAAATACCTACTTACTATTGGTGATTTTTTGGTTACAGTATGAATCACTTATGGGAAACTTTGTACTACATTTTCAAGCCTTAGTTATAAAAATCGAACATTTTATAAATATTTAACAAGAAAATAATTCGCAAGTTTTTATAGTTTTTACCAATTTTATAATTTAAATACTTATAAAAAAATCTTGCCTGTGTATCTTTAAGATTTTTAAACAGATTTTTATCGACATTTATAGAAAAAAATCTAAAATAAATCGAAGACTTGCCTAACTTTTTGGATATCCAAAAATTATTTTTAATTATAGTATTAAAATTTTAATACCTGTTCGTTTTTTTTCTCCTGATTATCTTAAAATATACTCAGAATTATAATATACATTTTTACTTTTAAAATATAATATCATGTCTCAAGTAAAAAAATCATCTTGTATAGTACCTATTATGTACGGTTAATGGTACTTCTTGAAATTTTACTACATCGAGTTGGTCAAGACAATTTTTTATCAATGCATAGGGATAAAAAACGAACATTCAAATGTATTTGACTTATGTCGAAGACAAATCAGCATCTCTCCGGTATGGTCTAGTGGCTAGGATACCTGGCTTTCACCCAGGAGGCTCGGGTTCGATTCCCGGTACCGGAATAAATTTTTTGTATATTTTTACTACGTTTTACTCTTAAACTCAAATCAAACCTACGGTAGGTATGAGCTTATAATAGTTCACGGTCGTTCATTTATAGTGGAGGTGAAAAAATATTAATATAAGTACATTTATGGTTTAACCCTCCACCAACACTATAACAAGTTGACTGTTTATCAGTGATCGCTATTGATGCGGTCGGTCACCATGTCGAACAAAATAGAAAAATAATGTGATATTTTAATTGTGTGTGTGTATCAGTGAAAGTTGTATTTTTTTTATTGGATTAGTAAAGACAACTGCTGAGGTCATTAGCCTAAAATATGTTTTGCATAGTACATTTTGCATCTATACACTCTCTTATATATAATCACAATATTTTATCACTATTTTCATGATTATATTTTAATTCTATGGGTGATCACATCATGTTGAACATTTGGAGGGAATTGACAGCTAATAAAAATTATTTTAAAGTAACCTTTAAGATAGACCTATGTCCGCAAAAAACGACAATTTATTTCCTATGGAGTTTTCCTCTCCAAGTGTTATTGTTTCATAGTGAGTGTGTTCCCACGTCAATTTTATCGTTATTATTTTCTATTCGTTTATTAATACGAATATAGAAAAACGTATGTTATATTATAATTCATAATATTTAAAAAGTGTGTGTAAGTATCAATGTTTTTCCAGTGAATATAAAATAAAAAAACTTTAATCACCTTCTTTTTTCTTTTTTTCTTTTTTTCATTGAACATTGATTCCGCTCCAGAAAAAAATGATTGTGTTTCAATATTATCAGCGCATAACAACATCGTAATCAAATGAACATTCAAAAAACTCGTACGAAAAACTTAATCCTCGGATGTTGCCGCCAAATGCCAGGCGATTAACATGCGACATTAAACGACAGAGACAAATTAATATCATAATGCGATCACTGCAGGTGCTTATAAGTTTGTTTATATTTTGTGTATATATGACAACGGTACGTTGTGTACCCACGCACTGGCAATTAGAATACATCTATTTAACAAAATAAATATATAACAACGGAATACCATAGAATAGTCGATGGGATTTTTTTTGTATTTTACAAAATTAAATTTTTTTAAAGATAAACCTTTTTAAATAATACATTATATAATTATAATAGTCTACGAGCCTCGCAAGGTAGTGGTTTAAAAAAAACATTTTTTTTTTTGGTCAAATGTTACTGCTGGGTAGCTGCTTCCCTCAAGTATTCATTGGCAATATATCTTTACGCGCATATGCTTATTGTAATTATGTTTACAGATTTTATATTACATTCTAATGAATGTTTAAAAAAAAAATACAATTTTTGTGTTAAGTCCACGCCAAAACACATCATAATAGTGGCAGTATTTCGATAATGTCATTGTAGCCAAATTGTTATTATAATCATTTCAATATTTACACATTGTTTGATTTGGATAAATTGTTATAGCGGTTTGAAACACCCATCTCTCTCTCAACCATTCACACACACACACACACACTCAATGTAAAATAATACTGTGAAACATCTGAATACCGAATACGCTCGGTCGCGGGAATTTTGTCTGCTATTCGGAGGTGTCCGTAATTTAGAGGTATCCGCATTACGGGAGATTTCACTGTATAACAATACGCGATGAATGTGGAATGTCAGACGTGCAATTGACGCAGTCAGCTTTGTTGTATAAGCTGAATCTATGCAGAGCGATTGTTTTTCACAGCAAAAGCTAAATCATCTCGGAAAGAATAAACGCATTTGAAAATATTTTACTTATATAATAAATATAATAATCTCAAGTTATGACACAAAGTACATACGCAGAATATTTACCATAATAATACTTCCCAATACAGAATAAACACCTTTTTTATAAAAAATTAAAAGCTTACACACAAACACGAAAATATATTTTATAGCGGGGACAAGACATGATACATATATTTTATTTTATTTATTTAACGGGCGAGGCCATTTTGTCACATAACTATATTGTGTATTTGAACTAAATTACTATAAAGGTAATAGTGTACATTATTATATTATCAGGGACAAAAAAAAATTAACATAAATAGTCATCCAATGATAATACATAGAACCCTAGTACCTATACCCACTGACATAAGTTTTAATATTATTACTTAGGTCACTTTTTGGTTAATTATTTAACAGATCACGATACCAAAGCATCCTCAAAATACACCCAACAGTGACGTGCTCGCTGTTCAGCTCTTTAGAAAGGACGGAGGGGACATGCTTGATGTAAGTATAATACACTTTCATTGTTCTATAATAAATTGCTTATAAAAAAAATAAGCCAAAAGAGGGGACCCCTTTCTCCCAATCACTCTCCTGATCGGAGATTTGAAACTAATGTGTGAATTGAAATTTCCTGTGTACATTTATAAAGAGTTGTATTCATATTTCATATACATTATATTTCCTATCCCCATTCGATATTTCAATCTTCCGGAAGTAGTGTTTTCAATGCACTTCGACATTAGTATTTTCGACACATACCACAAGTACCTATGTAACATTCTGAAATATGATAAATGATATTTTGTATTATTCTCAAATTCGGAGAACGTCATAATTACATGCGAGGGACACGGTTCCTTTAGCGCAGATGGACTTTAATATTGATAAACTCCTCCACAACTTGTGTGTACCCGAATTGCCTATTCACAACGCCGCGTTACAATAATTATCCGTCAGCTGCTGCAAGTTGAAATATATTATTATCATAATATTATTTTATTCGCAATGATAATACTAGAGATCAAGAGTTGAGTGGAAAATGGGTCCAAACTATTTCTTAACAAATTTTCCAACTTTTGACGCCTTTACCCGCGTTACGTGCAATGGTTTTGCCATTATCGACTGTGTATTAATTATCATTGACAATTATTATGATTCGACTGACTTACTCATAAAAATATAAATAAAAAACTAAAAATACTTAACCTAAGTAAATAATGACTAATGTTTAATATCTTGCTACAATGTGTATTTAATAACGACGGCGATCCTTAAAATAAAAAACAATTTTTTTAAGAAACTTCAATTTTTCAACCGTTTGACCTTTCAATCATGAGATGATCAGGACATTCAGCCCGCACACGACTCTGCGATAAGTAACACTGACATCGTTTGACAATCTGAAATATTGATTTCTTGTTATTCTTTCAAAGATAAACACTGCTCGTTTTCTCGAAAAGCAATAACATTTTTTGACATGCCGGCGATCGGCTTTTTGATTCTTTTCTTCAAAAATTAAAATATTACTATAATGGGTATATTCTAACTTTTACTATTTTAACATAATTTTTTTGGATTTCATATGAGTCGATTCAAAAATGTAGGAAAGTCGACCTCGAAGAGACTTGACAACAAATTCAAATCTGTTTCCACTAAATCACTTTATAGATAAATAGGCGAGATGAATATATAACACGTTTTAAATCTTTAGTTGCACCTGACAAAGAAAGAAAATCTTCGGTTTCAAATCGCATAAAAACCTAACCTAACCTTGCTTTCAACTTACGTAGCTACGACCAAAATAGCAATAACTGATAGTAAGTTAACCATTTAAACATTTCTATTTTACACATTTTAATTGTAACCCACTTTAGTAGAATGTAAAAAAATATTATTTACCTTGTTATGAAAAATAAATTAAATCTAATACAAATTGTATGCGTAAATATTAAAATGAATGCCTATAGTTGCTGGTTATTTGAGTTTGGTGAATTACATTAATTTATCTACAAAACCATAGCTTTAATAATAACTTTTATATGGCCTACAACATATCTGTATTTTATGAACACTATAAAGCAGTGGTGCCCAACGGCTCGCGAAGGTATTCTTTGCGGCCAGTCACACATTTTTTAAATAAAACAAAATACCTATTTTTTTAAAAATGTAAAATTATTACATAACATCAATTTTTAATCATTTCAACAGTCATTAAAAGATAAGAAAGTAAGTCCAATATGTACCCACGTGTATGTTGTGAACCGTAGTAAACCACCAAAAAGTCCGAGTAAAAAAGTCCGTGGTGAACTGGTGAAAAAATACGGTACATATTATAATTAAGTAAAAGGAAAAATATGATGTGATGCACAATCAAACTTGCAATTAGTATTAAAATAAATTTACCTGGTGAAATCAGTAAATCATCTTGTAGGTACCAATATCGGCAAAATATTCGTAAAAGATATCGATTAAATATATTATTTTAAATTTTGTTATACATACACATGCAAAGAAATTTTTTTTAACTAGATAGTTTTAAGTTTTTAGCTAGATAGAATTTTTGTTAACTAAATAGTTAATACTTAATTAAATTGAGAAACCGCTATAATTTTTTAAGTATATGATGTTAATAATACTAAGTCATTGAATTTTTTTTTAAATTTTGTTACATAATATATATATACATGAATATCCCGGACTTTTTTGACTTTTTTTTTTATCTAAGACTGACTTTTTTGCCACGATTCTTATATTGTATACCTGTCATGTGTAAAAAATTATATTATTAGATTCAGATTTATTATTAAGATTGATTTATACTTGGTGGCCCGCTCAAAGGTAATATTGTTTACCAAACTGGGCATCCGAGGAAAAATGTTTGGGCACCACTGCCGTAGAGGTCACCAATTATATATAATATACTTACGTTATGTAAGCCAAAATCATTGTTTTGATTCAATCAGTTTCGAATTTCGATAGTTCCGTAAAAATAATTAGGTAACGCACTAACGCCCCACCGCGTTTAAACAGAATAACACGTCTTGCCAAAAATATAATGTGACATATTATTACGGTTTAAATCGAATTTAATGCTCGAGGGGAAAAAGAAATCGGCCTCGATTTTTAAGAAAACTGTCCGTCCGTCAGTCGCGGTGGCCAAGACCAGTATAATTGGAAAACGATCGGCTTTTTTTTGGAGAGGGGGGGGGGGTATTATCGCAAGGCTTCAAAAAGATGAGCCGATACACGGGATTGAACACTATTATATATTGGTTTTATAATGATGTGTGTTTGTTTTTTAGTTTCCCGCGTAATCACTTTTTCGGTGCGGAAAGTTTCATGCTCTTGTGTATCTCCTCCATTGGAGATATGGAGCACAGATGGTAAAATAAATATGTCATATTTCCTGGTCGACGTACCTACTACAAATTTCATGAAATAATGTGATGTCGTCACATATTTTTATTTCCAAGTGTGAAAATGATTACCGAATTGTACATGATTATCAATCGACAATTAATTATTTTCGTTTTACGATAATAGTTTATAATTTTTAGGAGCCCAGACTCCAGAGTACCTCCAAGTGGAGGCTGGCTTCTTCACAAGTTAAAATACACATGTATAAATATGTGTATACAGGGCGATTTTTCAAGCAAGCTCACCCTCATTATTTCTTTGAATAGTACATTTATAGATTTTTTAAGTAGACCTAAAAACCATATTTTCAAATGTCTGATATTTTTTTCACTACTTAAGCCTTAAGGACTACTCTGTGGCGATACAAACTTCTATTTTTCACTGAAAATTATTTAGAGGGCGAGTTTTTTGAAAATGTTGATGTATTTTAATCAAAACTCTAATGAGTAATTCACTTGAAATGTTTATACTAAGGATAATAATCCTTAAAAATGGTTTCATACAAATAAATAAGTAATGTTAGACGTATAGTATTAATTATACTTAGATCATTTTTAAAAATTATTTATATTGATAATTCTAAAATCAATTGCTCACTTTTCCATAATTGTTCACACCAACTTAACCCATTACCGTGGACAAATTATCCTTAAAACAATAAGTTACATAACTAAAAAACTACAAGCTTGAATTTTGATTTAGATACTTGATGTTCTCAAAAAAAATATCTATTAATAATTACAAATGAAAAAAGGAGGTTCCTATTTGAAAAACTGAAATATACATCATATTGTCACAGGATCATCCTAAAATAGTTCAAACAATTTCAATGATTTGAAAAAAGGTCTTCAAGTGTATTTAAAAATTCGAAAAATTTTAATTTTAATATATGCATAATTTAAGCATAAAAATAGGATGAGTATGCTTTAAAAAACTGTACAAATATTACCTATCACAAATTCTGATTATAAATATTTACAGATAATGTTTTTGTAAAAAAAACCACTTAATAAATTGCAATGATTAAATCATTTTGTTTTTAATTTATTGGCAATTTTTTATTTGCTAAAATTCACAAGTATACACATCAATATTTTAATTTTCCGAAGTAAAAATAAAGTTGTTTTTACTAAGCAGCGAACCAATAAAATAAAAATATTGTCTTTACTAATCTGTAAAATATTTATTTCTCATAATAAGATGTTATTTGAATTTAAAACACCTTTTTAGTATTCAACTTAATATTCTTTACACTTATCTACATCATTGTTGGAGCGTGCACTCTGAATATTTTTTGTATAACAAGTGATTAAAAGCAAGTACAAAAAATAACACAGTAATTAAGAAATTAACCATAATATTTTGATTTAAATTATTATTATACACAATTTTTATTTTTACAATATTGATAGAAAACAATACTGTAGTAAATTTATTTTAAATACAATGTTCAATATGTTGCAAAAAACAAACAGTTTAAGTCAGATAAACATCTAAGTACTACTTTTTGGTTTTAGATCCTCGAAGCATGGTTTTAAGAAAATCTGTGGCTTTTTAGCTGGATTATTATACTCGTGACCCTGAAAATTAAACAAATAACAAACAGATTATCATTAAAAATAAATTGAGTCCAAAACAAGTTCTTTTTTTTATTTCTATTATTCAATGTAAAAAAACTTAATATAATTTGATTTCCAACTCTAATTATGAACACATAAAACTATAAACTAACTTTTCTAACTTTAAATGCAAAATTAATAATGTAATTTCAATATTTGTCTTTACATTACTAAATCCATGTTTGTAATCCAATATTTACATATTACTTTGAATTACAAAACTTAATTAAAACAAATAAATCAAGTAAGTCTACAAAAACCAATGAAATTTGTTTTTATATGTTAAGTTAAGACTGTAAAAAAATGTATTATTTCAAATGAAAATAATAATAAATTGTATTACATTAAGAATTCGTAGATTAAATGTGTGAAACACAATTAGTGAGTATATTTAAACTTTTAAAAATATAATTTATGTACAGTAGCATAACCAGGAATTTTATATGGAGAGGGAGGACTAAGTACCTCCAAAAAAAAATCCAATCAAAAAATTTATTTTATTTACACTTTTTGTAAATTAATGTTTTTAATTTATTGTGCAACAAATTATTGATAAACATTTCTTTTTATTATTTATTACAACTCTAATCTTCTAATTGCATTCTTTTTGGTGTGTTTTGAGCAATATCTGTTATTTACAGTAAACAATTTATTATATCAATTAATATTTAAATAATTATTAAGAGAATTTCAAAGCAATATTTGTTTTCTCTCTCGGGCCAACGAGCAACATAGATAAAATGCTTGCATCTAAAATAATTTTTTATGATTTTAGATTAATCTTAGAGTAAAATCATTTATCACAAAATCCCCCTAACCTAACCCTGGCTACACCTTTAGTAGCATATTTATTTACAAAGAAGGCTGAGGTTTTCAAAAATAATAACACTATGATACAATTTCTTAAAATGTATCAAAGTTGTCAATAATTATTAAATAATATTGTAATCTAAGACCTTAGTAATTAATATACAAACCTTTGACCAGTCATATCCAGTACTGTAAGCAAATATTTGACCATTGCTATTAAAACAACATTTTGTGATTGGTTGGTCAAGTGTCTCAGATGACTTCAATTTTGTACGTGCGTCCTTATCCCAATATGCGAATGATGCATCAGAGCCCACAGTCGCTAATGTACCATGGACTGGATGAAACTTGATATCATTCACCTGTTAAAATATCAAGTAAGTAACATATAGATAAGAAACAGTGTATGTTTACAAATACATACAGCATATATGTCTTGGACATTCATCGTTCCTGAGTTATTTTGACGATGACATTTGAATGTAAAGTTGTCTTTTGAACTCTGTGGTTGTATATAATGAATAGCTACACGTCCTTCGACACTTCCCAAACCAAACCCTAAAATAAAAAACCATACATTTAAATACTTTTATGTAAATATAAATTTCTATTTTATTATATCACTAACCAGTAGGGGATTGTTTTTTCTTATCTCTGAATATTGCAACGCAACGATGTTGATATTTAAGAGGAGAGTCAACAGATTTTACCATTTCAGGTTTTCCTTCTAGTTTATAAACAACTATGCCCCTTGATGCTGTACCAACAACTGCCATAGGATAATCCTAAACAATAAAACAATGAACTGCTGATAGTATTTCTACAACTATGGTAAAAAAAACAATAGTAAATATAAGACAAAATTAATTATTAATTATAAGGTATGATAATTATTTTAATAAGAAGTTAACTAATAATTTATATTTGAGTAATATTGATAATTATCAACTTACCACATCAGCACAATAAGCTCTCTCAGGTAGATTAATGGTCATCATGGGAACTGAACTTCTAACATCCCAAAACTATAGAATAAAAAATAAAGAAGATATAATACTTGAAGTACATAATCTAATATTTATTCTTGAAATAAGAATTTTAAGGGGATAGCAAATGGACAATTATTTCAACCAAAATATACAAATCTTTCGTCAATCACACCAATGAACCTGATACCGGGATAAAACATTGAAAACTGATTTGGATTCATTAATATGTCTACTTGAGATCGATCAGGCCACTTTTTAAAAATGTTGTTCCTAAATTCCTATGAATTTTGTTTGAATATTGATCGTTCAAAAATTAAATTAAATATCTTAAAATGTAGCCTGATTGATCTCAAGTTTCAAATTCAAATCAGTTTTCAGAAGTCCTATCATGTTATCAAGTCCATCGGTAGGATTGACAAGAAGTATATACAAATGAGCACAAATTGTTTACTGTTCATGCATGGAAAGCTACCTTGGTGACTTGTATGTGCGCGTGCAGGAGCACTCCACTATTTTATTCACTCAATCACACATACTAATAATCACTTATTATGAGCACATTAACAAGACTAACATACATACAATTTTAAAATTGCCTATTTAGAACTCCATAGAAACTGTCAGTTTGCAATCTCCTTAAGAAGATATCACATAGGCATTTGTTGTCTCCATCTTATAAACATGACAAATTTTACGTTCACAGTAGGTAATACATATTACTCTGTAATTTCTAAAGTTAGAGTAAATTTACCTCTTATAAAATGTAAAGGCAAGAATATTATCATAGGCATGTCTGAAGATATTATTGATGATATAATTTTTAAGTAAGTTATGACTTATGACCATTTTTTAAACTGTCAATTTTTTGTAAATTTTAAAATGATCATAATTTACTTAAGAATAATATCAATAAGATCTTCAGAGACGCTCTGGATAATATTCTTACCTTTAAGTTTTATAAGATGCAAATCACTCTAATTTTATAAATTACAGAGTAAAATGTAATATTGTGAACCTAAAATCTACTATGTTGAACGTTTGTAAAACAGACAACAAATGCCCATGAGGAGGACCCTTGAGGTAAATTATTTTCATTTACAAAAAAATTTAGTAACTACCGCAATACATCTTTATTTAGAATCAATGTTGCTGATAGTTGTAATTTGTATTTAATATTTATCATATAATATTATATTAGCTATTATGAATAGCTTATACTAAAAAATAATTGATATAAGCTATCATCAAATACATACAATATCAGAAATATCTGTATATTATAAAAAAAAACATTTGACATACTTTTAATGTTTTATCCCATGAGCCAGTCATGATACAAGTGTAAGATGGAGCTTTGACCCAATGACAAGTCTTTATGGGTGCATCGTGAGCTGCCACTTGCACCGTTTGATTGCTTCCTAAATCCCAGCATTTTACTTGTTTGTCACAAGATGCCATGAAAACCTTAGTGCCATCATCACTCCAGCACACGTCTAAAATTGGCATGGTCATTGACTGCATGGATTTTGGTACAGTTTTACCGCTCTGTTCAACTTCCCAACAACGTACCTAAGATGAAAATGAAAAAAATCTCAATTCATGACATGACTCTACATGTGTTTGCACATCTTACGCTGTTATCCCAACTACCCGCAATGAGAAAGTTTTGCTGCATTGTGGCCGGACTGAAGGCCATAGCCGAAACGGTGTCATCGGGAGGCTGTGTGACTTCAAAATCCTTATTAGGGTTTGTGGGCGCAGCCACTGGTTTATTGGAAAATAAACCTCCACCCAACATAGTCTATAAACACAGGTCAGTTAAGCATGTGTGTCTGGCGAATTATAAAACGTACAATGATAAATAATAATGTCAATCGGTTTACCTCAGTTATTGACCGTAACTACTAAATGTCAACTACTACTTCTACTGATTTTCCAGTCAATGGTCCTTGTAACAGCTCAGCTAGCTTCTTCACTTTTGAAAAAGTTCAAAGCCCCAACCGGTCGACGAAATCAAAATACCGCACCGGTCGACAAATTATTAATACAAGTGTTTACAGCGTTCAAAGCGCATTTCATAATCCCCGCTTATCGTATCGACAGTGATTATCAATATACGTTAAAGCCATGGTATATTCTGTGGTTATACCGCGCTCGAAACATATTATTTGTTTGCCAATAATAAACATGGTCAAGATAATCGCAGTGTTGCCAGTATTCAAAACCGAGATTACCGTAAAGTGTCTTCAAAATTACAGTTTTTTCCCTAAAATGTCGGTACCAAATTAAATTTTTTAATTTTATTCGATTCGATGTTTACTGACATTTCAGGGGAAAAAATGGTAATTTTAAACTGCGGTCGTCGTATACTGTGTACTACAACGGTGATTATAGTATTTTCACGATTTTCAGATACATAAACAGTGATGATCTACCCTCAACAAACACTTTTCTCTTTTTAAAATTTAAACTTTAAATTCACGATTTCAAATCTTCGTTTGTTGTTAAAGTATTTGACTAACCCTCGTTACACATAATACCTATCACCATGATACTACCTAACTGCCTAAACAATTTAATCACCCATTAAACCACCAAGTTTGTCTATTTATAAAATAAAATAACTTTCTTTTTCAGTTTTGAACCAACGACCCCACGGGAACTGCTTCCGCGCGTGGCCTATTTGTAAATAATGACTAAATTAATTTGTTTTTACTTATAATAAAATTATATTATACTATTGTTAAAAATATAGTTTTTTATCACAACACTAGGCTGTTGTAATGTTACAGAGATGTCATGCAGTTCCAAAGATGCTGAAGTATTAATATATTATTATCCGTCAACGTTTCCGGAATGTTCATATTATTGTATAAGCTTAAAACGTTTGTAAGACCAAACTTTTCAACATGTTTTGGTAACGGTTGAGTTCAGCACTGCAACTTAGATCATAAATCGCTACAATGTTTTGTAACTTAAAATGCACAGAGGGAGAGGGGAGAGTACGTAGGATCTCAAATTTTACGACTAGACCTATTGTCCACCAGGAAATAATCGTAAAAATAGTTATTAGGTATAACCACAGATATATAAAAATACTAGATAGATGACTCCCTATTCCTACAAAGTAAAAATTATGAAGACTACAAAATGGCCGAGATTCTCTTATCTAAGAGGTTGAATGTTTACAAAATATCATATTATATCAGTGTTGTGAAAATGTAAACATTTACCTCTTAGATAAGAGAAATTCTTCCATTTTGCGGGCTTCAAAATCATTTCCAAGTCGTCTATCTAGTACTTTTATATATCTATGGGTATAACTTAGTAGGTAAAGCATAAAGACAATTATAACTTAAAAACGAGATAGGCGAAGTAGTGCGTTGTGCAAATGAGTACAAATCACAAAACAACAAACTTCATTAGGTAGCAGATCGTGGCCTCAATTACTGTTGCACTCAGCACTGTCTGGCCACCGGCCACTGGGGCAGTGGGGCTGGGGTACAACAATTTTTCAATATTCTGTGTTAACGTCCACCAGCTCCTACTCGCCTCCTGCCAATAGTGTCCACAGTACTCCAGTTTAGAATTCGTGGTAGTAGTTTATGGTCACAAAGATCTGTGGTAATAGTATACCATGTTTCTATTATGTACTATCACTGTATATATTGTGATAAGAAATCAAACACTTCTTATCAAAGATAAGAAGTGACCACTCTGTATAATTAATGTATTATCTACATCGTGTACTGAACTTCGTTGAATACATCGAATGTGCATAAACATTGAAGATAATTTTTCTAAATATCTAAATATTTCACATAATTGTGTAAAATGTAATTATGAAATCACTGTCGAGCCTGGCCTTAATTTGTAAATTGTTGTAACTTCTTCTATTACATTATTTTAGTTTTTTTTTATTTTTAAAATGAGTTGCCTCCTTAGTAAATTCTGCAGGTAAAACTACTTTAGAACTGAAATAGCAGTCTATCAGTTCCCTTACTGATGACATTTAAATTTTTGTTTCTATTGATGTACTACAAGTTAACTTTTATTTGTAACTTAATATTATGATATTTTTTTATTTTAGTATTAAGTCAACTGTTCAGCTACGGAAATTATCTGTGCCTGCTAATTCTCTCCTTGCTAGAAGAACATTCAATCGGCCAAATCATAATTTTAAGAGATTTCAAAGTCAATCCAATTCTCTTTTAGGACCTTCTTTATTTTGTATATCTGTAATAAGTTAATATAAACATTTATGAAAACTTTATTTCCAATTAAATATTTTCTTCTTTAAGGTATGCACCGGTTCGGTAGTGTTGGCATCAGTTATTCAATATGAGCGACTTCGTGTTAGTGTTAAGAAAATCGATCCTTTTGAATTTTACAGAAATTCTATCATTAGGAAAAACGAGGTGAAAATTATTACTATTCATTATAACTATTTAAATTAATTTTCTGTAACCAACAAACTTATAGCAGAATGAGATAAATTAATGAAATATGTTGAAATATTTAGTTTTGCTCAAACAAAAGATAACAATTTTTATTTACAGTTGAATTTTATGATTTATAATTCAAATTTATTGTTTATTAAAATATTAAATTTATCTCAGGTATATTATCTCAAATCTCCAATCACATTAAAACTACTTTTTGATATATTTCATTCATTTATTCATGTATATATTATATTATTTTAATATTTTAAATTAATTAATTATAATACAAAATTGAATTTTGGTTTCATATCACCTATAAGTACCTATGTTGAGTTTATATTTATAACAAAATTTTGTTTCTAGAATTTTATTTCCAAGTTGAAAAATAATTTCAATAAATTACAACCATCGGAAAAAGTATTTGGTACCATACTTCTTTTAAATGCCATTGTTTTTCTTGCATGGCAAGTACCTCAATGGCAACATATCATGATCAAATATTTTATGACTGATGCACTTGCTAGTAAGTTTATTCCATTTTAAACTGTCAATTTAATTTAAATTATGATTAAAGCTCATTGACGAGTTCACATAACTTAGTAGATATTAACTATAAGTCTACGATTAATTTTAAAAAATCAAAACTCATTTTAGGAAAAATTCCAGTGTCATCACTTCTTCTAAGTGCTTTCAGTCACAGTTCCCCTGTACACTTCTGTTTTAATATGTACGCTCTTCATACTTTTTGCCGAGGTAAGTGTTAAATATTGAATATTTTATTTATTGTAAACTAACATTTTATGACCAAGGTGTGATCCAACCGTGGGGTGAAATGGGACCGGAAGAATTCACTGCAATGTATATAAGTGGTTGTGTTGTTTCATCATTAGCTAGTATTATTTTTAGACGAAGCTTTAAATTTCCTGGAAATAGCTTAGGCGCTGTAAGTATAACCTTAATTTTATAACAAACAAGTACTCGTGAAAATAGTTTTAATAGTCTAATTGTGTTTCTAGTCTGGTGCCATATTATCGGTTGTTGGATACTTTTCACTATCGAATCCCGATCAAAAATTGGGTATAATATTTTTACCAAACATACAATTTGATGCAATTCATGTAAGCCATATTATATTCAATAACATTTAACTAACATTTATTTTTGTTATTGATTTGAATTATTTTCAGGAGAAAAATACTTTATACCCACCACGGAACTAAATACTTAGTTTAGTTCAGTGATTCCCACTAGGTTTCCAAAATAAGAATAATCTAGGGTTTAAAAGTACTGATTAGATTCTCACTGTCCAGTATCAACAATTATTTTTAGTTGATTTTTTCATTTACTGTATCAAAAAAATGTTGAACAAATAATTTTGAAATAATTAGATTTGCAAAATATTACACAATTATTTTATTAAAAAAATATTGATTCAAATAATCATGTATTGCATAGCCTAATTTAATTTAATTTAAAAATCACTTATCTTACCAAATTGAAATTTAACATTTATATTTTAACATGATTTCAGGCCTTATTTGGTATAATATCGTTAGACATAATGGGATTACTTTTGAAGTGGCAAATGTTCGACCATGCAGCTCACTTAGGAGGAACATTATTTGGAATGTAAGTAAAATAAATTATTGGTGTTATTCCTCATAGATCAATGTGTATACTGTAAATTACAAAAAAACAAAAATTGCCAATTGGATATATACTTTTTGCTAAATTTTGTAATTAGTTAAGTAAATTAATAATTATTAATTCATATATTTAACAACTATAAAATCCTAACCATTTGTCAATTCGACAAACACTGATAATCTTATACACATTAATTTTATTATATTTATAGTATGCTCCCATCTGTCTCTCGTAAATATTGTATCTAAAGTACAATATTTTATTGCTATCAGTTAGTCCTTGCATGTTCATTCCACATGACCCATATTGTCTTTTTGACTGCTCGTAAGTAATGTAATATAAATGACTGACAGAAAATAATCTATTTTATACTTAATTTGTTGATTTGACAAATGGTAAGCTATAATGGGGTAACAGTTAAATAAGCCTTCAATGGTTAACATATTGAAAGTAGTACAGGAACAACTCGACAGTTTGGTATGATTTGTATAATATCTGTTACCTTATTATTTAACTTATTGTCTAATTTAATTTGTGCGGTTTTCAGTTTTAGTTATGTCTTATTCTATCTATACAATTAAACTGAAGAAAATGCATAACATTGAACATACATAATTAAATGTGTCAAATTAAACAATGACAATAATATGAGTTATAACTTATTTGATAGGTTTGTTTCACAGCTGATCAGCAATGTTAACAAATAAATGTATACAAAAATACGGTGACAATCTATTCCCAAGGCTTGCCAAATGGTTGATACCCATTTGTTTTTCCCTGAATTTTCACTTTTCGCTAAATTTAAATTTCTGTGATTACATACCCTACCACAGTTGAACCACCTATTTGAGAAACGATGTAAGTCACAAAATATCACAAATTGAGATATTGAGTGGAATGTGTTATCAAATAAACAGATCATTTGTGAACATTTGAAAAATAAAATATTTCATTTTATCACTATTATAATCAGTATAAAAAAGTAATAACTATAAAAACAGTTTTTTCTTGTTTTCTCAGGATTAATTTTTATGGAATTATGTTGTTTCTCAAATAAGTGGGGTTTACTTATAGATACATTATAATATATAATATATAATATATAATACCTATACACTATATATAATATATGATGTTATGGATAAATGACATTTTATTCATAAATCTGAAATAACATTGAAAAAAAAACTGTCAAGTCTGCTGTACAGTTAGTGGGAGTCGAATTAAGTAGGTCAATGTAAATGATGTATTAAAAGTGCCTTCAGACAAAAATAAATAAAAAAGCACACATCATTGTGAAATCAATACAATCTTAGTTTCATTCAAAATGTAAAACAAAACTTTTAGGTATTCACCAAACTTTTTAAAAATGACGCTGTCATACAAAATAGTATATAATATTGAAAATACTAAATAGTAAATAGGTAATTATTGCAAGTAACTATTATTATTATTAGAAAATTGTATGTATGTTGTATTCTTGTCTCTATTATTATTTGATAACTATACTGTTTTATGCAGGTTTTGGTACAAATATATGTCAACATATGTATGGAACAATCGAAAATATATTGTAGGTAATTGGATAAAACTAAAACAAATTGTTCGAGGCAGAGATAAATGATACAGTAATTTTATATTTATATAAAAAACTTTCTAGTGATTTTTCTATTAAATTGTGTTGTTAATAAAATTGTTGAACTAATAAATTATTGAATGTCTATTTTTTTTAGTAATTTTTAGCCAGTTGGTCACATGAAAAAGCATTATGTAGATGTGCGCTGCGATGGACTGTGTACTACTTACTGGTAAACCCCCATGAGTTTTATATTAATTATTAATGTCTTATCGTCCATATCTTAATGTATTATCAATAAAATTAGCATTATAGGTATTTTGTTTTTATCATTAATCATTAAGATGTGTACAAAAAGTTTTCAAGTATCGATTTTTGTAGAATTATAACATAATGCTATACTTTGCTATTATTTGTATTATGTGATTGTAGCAGTTGGTGGCGTGGCTGTGTGGTCCACGGCTCTGTGAGACACATACAACTATAGCAACTCACATTTTATAGGTCTAGTTGGACTAGTTGTGCTTTTGGCTTACATAGGTATTTTTATAGTACCTAGTAAGTAGTAAATTTATTAAATGGTTTTGTTTTTTAAAATGCATTTATCTGAACTTGTCACCAGACTTCCGCCCATTTTTTTCACATAGTTTTAAAGTCAATTAATCTTATGTGAGTTCATACATTTAAAATTCGTTTTCATTGTTCATTTAAATACCTGCATTCGATAGTTGCTGTTGCAGTCGCAACAAAAATTGTAATAATTAATAATATTTAAGTAAAATTAAATACGGGGTAGGATACTGGCTACACACACGCTACATCACCGTTATTGGTTGTTTTCGTATTTTTAGTGGGTACGTGTCTCGTGTAAGTCATGTGTTACATAGTATTATTTAAGATAACTCGACAAAACGATATTACGAAAGTATTAACTATTAATAGTATTATGCAGATTACATGTTAACTCGCCAGTGCGCGACAATCATAGACCTTACTACTAGAGACTTGACAAGCAATGAGTCGTGAATGTGTAGAAAGCGTAACAACACAGAGAGCGCTTTTTGATTACTCCATCACTCGTACGCTTGGTAGTGTGGGGTGACGGGGTAAGATGACAAAGACTCCCACTACCCGTTCCTAAATTTTGAATATTAAAAAAATACGTGAGTAGATACTATAACATAGTACGTCATACTACATACTACTAAGCAAGGCAAAGAACAAGCGTGATAAAAAATACACAAACTATACAAAAAAATATAAGGTATTAGGTAGTCAAACCATAGAAAAGATACAAACATTTGGTCGTCATCAAATGTAAAATTAATTTGGTAGATTGTAGGTATACCACTGACAACAATTTAAATCCACTCCACATTTTGATAAAAATTATTTGGGGCATTAGTTTGTTCCGTATCCCCGCCCAAGTAAAAAAAAATTAAAAAAAACCGAGGAACTCCGTCCACCCGTACACCCACCCCCCCAATTCGAGCACTGCCTACTATATTCATAAACTGCACCTGGACATATATGTACCCAAATTGCCTATTTATAACGCCGCGTTACAATAATTTGTCTACTAATGAAATGTCATAATAATAACTAAATTGTTGAGTGAATAATGATTTTCAAAGTTTCAATACGTTTCAAGCCTTTATCTAGTGGTTTGGCCATTATTGAATGTATACCTATATCTTTGACAATGATGGTTCAGGGCCGATTTCACCAACACAGTTAATCACGGTTAACGCTTAATCGGCTAATAACAGATATTTAACCGGCCAAATTCGGCCGATTAACTCCGCGGTTAACTTTAATCGTGATTAACTGTGTTGGTGAAATCGGCCCTCAATCTACTTATGATAATTAATAGAAGTAAACTTAACTTAAAAAAAAAACAATAACTAAATTATATACTATTTATATAGGTATAATATTTGGTTTCAATGGGTTTTTAATAACTGCTTCATCGGTAAATAAAGAATGATTTTTCCAAAAACTTCGCAAGACCTTTGCCCACATTGATAATTTATTTATTCATCTCAACTAAAATTTATCTAAACAACTCGGAAAAAAATTCGATTTATATGGTTGTAACTTGTTGTACCGATATAAATGTATTTCTTCCATAAAAACGGTTTCATGGAAGGTCAATTTTTGAAATATTGTGACGCTCTCTGGAAGATTTAGTTTAGTATACTTTTCGTAAGAAGTTTCACTTCTCTAACTGTCTAAATGTCCGTTTTATAATAATACTTCTTCGGCGAAGAAGGACTACTTTCAAGGACCAAGTACTCATTCATAGCGCTACAATTTAAGTACAAAAAAAATATGTTATTATACCTATAAATAAATTATAATATTAAAAATATTTTCATTCCTAGTATGCCTACTAGCTTATTGATACGTTTGTATTTCGTTTCGTTGCCAATGAATAACAATAACTTTATTTTATCTAACAAAAAACCCACAATAGACTTTTGCTGGTATAAAATTCAGTAATAATACATAAGTACAAAATTATACTAAAAATCTTCAGTAACAAACACATTTAAATAACACATAATATCCTACCTTAAATTATACGAGAAAAAGCACGAGCTGGAAATTCATAATTTGCTTATCATATTTATATTATGATCAAGCCCGAGTTGGGGACTAATGTCCAACGCATGCGCAAAATCTATGAACCGTGTACAGTTGAACGAAATCTGACGGCAAATAATTCCAATCACAGTGCAACATCTGTTTTCTGTCATGCAACGTTTACATTGACGGTAGGAAAAATTCAAAATAATATTAAAATAAATATATAAATGGTGATCGCTAGGTAGGTGTGGAAATTCATCCACCGAACACCGGTATTTAGTGGTTATAGTGTTTACAATGTTTAGGTATACCTATAGGCAACTACTAACTACTGGATTGTAACCACGGTAATGGGTAATTTCCGGGATACCGAATATACCACTAGCTCTAAAATATACTTGGATAAGCACAATAAGTCTATAAATAATGAACAATTACTGTTAAGCTGTTGTAAATGAGCAATCAATCATAGAAGTTGACATTTTATTTCTGAATATATCTTATCTTTTTCTGTACCCACAAACATAATTTTAATTTATTTCTATAATTAATTTTAATTTAAACACTATAAAAATATGCATAAAAAAAAAACGTGTACGATTCATTTTTCTTGTTTCGAAATATGAAAAAAAAATATTACTTTGAAATTATTAGTAAAAATGCATATAAAATGTCATTGCTGTTGTTTTATCACGACTCAAATTTATGAAAAAAAATGTTTTCTAAAACCGTTAATACTTTATGAGATAATAAGAGTTTATACTTTTATACTTTCTTATTCAAATAATCATCCTGTTTATATGACTACAAATTTTCATAGCCCCACCCCCTTCAAAAAAAAAAAAAAATTAAAACTATTCGAAGGATTGTTTGATTATTAAAAATTAGTACTGCAAAGTCCTCGGAATAATTTCAAATGCCCCATGGTTTGTCAGAAATGTAAATCTACACAAAGACTTTCAAATCCAAGAAATCCAAGATCATATTAAAACATTAGCAAACAATTTCCACTGCTCTCTTTCAAACTCATCAGGAGCAATTCACTATAACCTTCTCACTCACCCAACTCATCGTCGATTAAAACAAGGTCGTCCCCACGACCTCCTACACTAAGCCACCTCTCAATATCCAAATCTTCACTCTACACATGCGCTTCTTCCAGATCATTCTGCGACTTCTCTATACTTATAGTAATACTATTCAACTATTGTAAATATGTAAATATTAGTATGTTATTGTAATCACATTGTTACTTCTGTATATTTTAAAATTACCAATTGTTAATATTATCCTTAGTACTTCTAAATACATTTTTGATTATCACGTTAATCCGTTAAACTTTTATGTAAACTGTCAAATATCCCTAGATATAGATAGCCTTAAGCTAGGAATGTCTTACATTAAAAATAAAAAATAAATGATTACTATTAATAGCATCCTGCAAATTGAATCAAATGTCCACCTATGTTGGTACAGGAAGGTACATATTTTTATTTAAAAATTCAATTTAAATATTTAAATAATTAAAAATTTTGCAGGTGATTATTATAGCGGTAATATTCGGAACTATTATTGAACACAGACGAATGTTGAATATTTACTGGAAAACCGTTTTGAATATTAAACTAGAAATTTTAAACAAAATGGTTAGTTTGATCATACTATAAATCGTTATATTAAATAATAAATAGACAATAGTGAGGTATACGGATAGTATACCCACTGGTTATGGTATTTTATTTCATATTTAATTGAAAGTTATTCCCATGTTTTTGTTTTAATATGATATATACCTATTGTGTATTGCTAGGCCAGTGAAATTAATGCACTATAAAATACTACCTAATTAACCATGCATTAAATATTTTAAAATAAACGAAACTAATTTTTTTAAAAATCTTTATTTATGCAATATCTACTTACTTATAGACTATAGTACTTATAAATGTAAATAACGTTTAATATCATATTTAATAAATATTATTTATACTTATATACCTATACTAACCTATATCAACATATAATTATTTTCATAATATAATTTATTCATGTAAATAAATAATAATGTGTAGGTAATTAAAAAATAAAAAAAATAAATAATTTTTATATTTGTGGTAAGTAACATAAAAAATTGTATGGTATATATTTTTTTTTGTAAAACTGTAAACGAGATTCAACCATTAGGTATATGTGTATGAATTAATTATTATGGACGTCCATGCATATACCATATTTTGTTGTACTTCTAATTCAATAATGATCAGATCAATTAATCTGAGTTATTGCTTCAGATATTTAAAGAGAACACTGTATTATCATTCTTGAAGTATCTAAATAATGGGGAAAAAGCATTTGGTATCATAACTTTCATAAATGTTGCCGTCTACTTAGGCTGGAATGTGACGAAATGGAACTCCACAATGCTTAAATATTTCATAATTAATGAAGGTAAGTAAAATACGTATGTCGTTGATAATAATTTCAAATGACTACTAGATAAATTGATTGTTGGATTACGCATAGAAAAAAAAACGTGTTCATTGCGTTCCAAATGCAGTAGGCAAACACTCTATTTATATTCATTTATTTATTCTTTATTAACAGAAGGAGCAACTTATAACGCTTTAACATTACAATCATAATAATATAATTAATATAATGCACAATTTAAATATATTGAACAATAATGGTAATAAAATAAATATAAAATACAATAATTATACCAATAAAATGTATACTAATAAAGTAATAAGTAATAACCTAACCAAAATCAATGGCTAATTTAAAAAAAATCATATTCTGATCGTAATTCATGATGCATTTTTAATTTTTAGACAAGCCAAATTCAGTTTGTTCACATTTACTTAGTGCATTCAGTCACACTTCATTGTGTAGCTTAACAGCTAATGTTGTATATTTATATTATTTGATGTGTAAAATAAGTAAGTACTTTTTTTAAATAATATTTTACAAAGTGTTTAATAAATATTATAAAACACAATAGGTAGCCAGTGTAAGTATGGTCGTATGGTGAATTGGTACAATTTATTATAAATCATATATTTTAGTATTAATGCTCGTATTGGTACTTTATTCAAATTTTTAAGCAATAAAATAATATGTTATTTGAATAAATACAAATAAGCAATTTTCGCTTTTAATGTATCTCTTAAAAATCATAAAAAAAAACATGAGTCGTTATGAATGCATAAGTTGTTGCCTGGCGTAGTGTCATCTACAATTTATATATTTTTGAATATAAGGACATAACAGATCTAATATATTGTGTCGATACCTGAATGTAAAAATATTATAATTATATTTATATAAATATGATTGTTTATAGTACATGAATTTGTCAGTAAAATTATGGAAAATAAATATTATTGCTATTCGTGGAAAATGTACCAATATAAACATAACGTAAACAACAA
The DNA here is from genome assembly GCF_001856785.1 of Myzus persicae. NCBI lineage: Eukaryota > Metazoa > Arthropoda > Insecta > Hemiptera > Aphididae > Myzus > Myzus persicae. The sequence goes on from NW_019104035.1 coordinate 135,181, forward strand.
TAATAATAAAAATAATATTATCCAAGCTGTGAGAAAAAGTCTGTTATTACAGAGTTACGTTTTAAATTATATGTATATGTATATTATAGGATTTGTACAAGGGTGGCCGATATCCACATTTTCACCTTATATGGGAATTGAAGAATTTTTTGTTATGTACATAAGTGGGTGCTTGTTTTCTTCTTTGTCTAAAATTTACATTGAACAAAAACTAAACGTGTCCAGCAGTAAACACGGAGCTGTAAGTCATCATTGATTGATATTTGATATAAAATCTAATATTTTGTCAGAAACGTTTAAAACACATTTGTTTTTTGGTTTAACAAAATGTTTTTGGTTTTTAATATTTACCTCGTGCTTTTTTTCTTGGAAGTCTGGAGCAATATCTGCAGTGTTTGGATACGTTGCATTAGGCTTCCCAAACCGCAAATTATTAACGATATCAATATTTGTCCGAGATGAACTAAGTGTTAGTGTCACAGCATTCGAAGTAAAAATAATGGTTTATTTAACACAATTATTAATAAATAATGTAATGCAATCGATATTATAACTATCAGGCTTTGCTGTGTCTGTTTCTTCTGATTATATTGATTGTTTTTGTACTGAAGTTCTCGTGGATCAACTCAATAAGCATAATTTCTGGATGTATTTTTGGAATGTAAGTACCTGTAACAGTCACTATCACTATATTTAAATTTAAATGAATCTTTAAAAGATTTCCTAATGTATTTATTTGCTATCCTCATAAAATTAAATACAACTCATTCTACATCAATTTATTGTAAGTTGTAGTTTCACATTGTAACTTAAGCGATGAAAATCGTAATAATTCTCACACTCACAGTTTTGTATGGTTTTAATTTTTGTATTAATGTCAGCTTACACGCTTATAGTGAAACACCTTGTATTGGTATGTTATTGGTACATTGGTAACTATACCTTTTACATAACCACTTCTTTTACTGTTTTTATGCTTAAAACAGGCATCCTATTATAATACTCATTGGCTTTAACTTAAAGTGTATATTTTTTTAATCTTAATACAGATTTTGGTACAAATTAGGATCGAAAATCATTTGGGGCAACAGAACTTACCTAACGAATGTTCTTGCAAACAGTTTCCTACACGTGAAAGCTTACATAATAAATATATTGTACGCAGGTACCTAACATAATATTATTGTAACAGAAATGAAAACCCAAAGAAAGTAAACTTGTATAAGTCAAATTTGTGACATTAAAATACCTACTAATGTACTTTTAAAATATATGTTTAAGGTGGTACATTATTCAATACTATGTCTAAGCAAAATTGTAATATTGAACTTGTGTTCTCCAAGTTTTTGGGGATAAAATGTGATGTCAACATGAAAATAATTAGTTTTTATTGTTCACCAATTTTAAGTGATGATCTAACCAAAAAAGTGGTTTTCATTCAGGAAACTCGGGTTTGATGCCCGGTACCTAAAAACATTTCAACCTAATCTAACTATAACTTTACATTAACAACATGATAAAAATAAAACTTCAGTTATATCTAAATCATCATCATACTAATCGGTACTAATTTTTTGAACAAGTATAAATTGTTCGTTCTTTTATTATCCATCTCCTTGTCTACTTATTTTTACAAACAAATATCAATTAATTTTTTTTACAAACTTGAAAGTAAAATGTATACCTATTATTTATTAAATTATTTTGTACTTTATACTTTAAAGAATCAACTTAATCAAGAATTATAACCCTTCATTAAAATTATGGATATTTTTAAGTCACATTGATGGTTTAAATTAATTGTAATTATTAATTGCATTGCATTTTATGAATAAGTAAATAAGTAGTAGGTACTGTCACTAGAAATATTATACATAAATTAACAAATCCCGAAAAATAAATGATCCATAAGATCAAACATTTCTTCAGGAACTTGTTTTTGAAAGTTATAACACAATTCTTTTAAAGATGCTTTTAGAACAAGCGTTCTAAAAAAAAAAAATGGTGAAACCAATAAAAAAAATCAATTTTAGCCGTATGAAAAAAAATTATGTAAGAAAAAAGCTTTTGCTTATCTACTCCATTGTTAAAATTGAATGATAAATAAACAGAGTTAGGTAATTAGATTAGATTAGAATATATAGCTCAAAAAAGCCGAACCACTCCGGAATGATACCGTATATTATACTATGTACAAAATACTAAAATAAATATTTGTCCACAGTTATTAGTTTTTGAGTTAAGCAAATTACCTTTTTTTCGCTTTTTTTATTTTTCAAAAACTACTTTTAATTTTAAAAGTTGAAAAAAATGTTAAATAACAAATTAGTTTATTGACTAGAATAAAATTATCATAACTATACCTATCGTAGGTATTTCGTTTGAAAATATTGCACTTGTATAGGTAGCTGTTTATTTACAAAACATTGTTCAAAGTAGATATTTGATATTTAATATTGTTACTTTCTTCTTACACTAAATAATATATTATCTTCAAATAATGAATTGTAAAATTAATTTTTATCTTCCAACTAAAAGATAGGGAGGATCATTTAAAATTCTTGGATCAATATCCTAGTGATGTGTTATGTTACTTCGTTTTTATGTAACTCACAACTATACAATTGTACTTTTTTTATGATTTATGAATAGGTATGGTTTCATATTTAATACAAGTATAATAACAATAAAAGGCAATGTCATTATATTATATCGTATTCTAATAAGGGAAAGAATGACGATACCCAAATATTATACCGTTTAATTATCTTTCTTTATTTTTTGTTCAATTTAAACAGAATTTGAATGACTAAGTAAGCAAATGCTTTGTTTGCTAACATAAGTAATTGTCTTGGATCAATCTCGTATATTCCATACAACACAAAATGGTAGTGTTCATAATATCTTCGTAGGATAAAAAACTTGATCTAAACAGTAACACAAATAATTATTCTATACACCTAATTAACATATAATTAATTTAATATTATTGTATTATTACTAAAATAGTAATTTGAATAAACCTGTAGTTTTATTCTAGGGTTTCTCTCAATTACAGAACGCTGATGTAAAACAACACTCATCCAATTTATCTGAAAACCAAAAAAAAAAAATTGAAAAAAAAAAATAATAAAGTAAACACCGTGTTAATATACGAAAAACGAATACTATATTTGTTTATTTTTTTAATTTTAATGATTGATTGTTAGAAAATTATGTTTGGAGATTATATGTGTATTATATTATATATTATTAGTTTAAATAATATTGATATAATGAGTTGTGCCTCTCTTATACACAATTAAAATGACAAATCTGAAGTGCAGAACTATAAACCCATCTCTATATTATCCCTTCTAGCAAAACTATTCGAATCACTTGTCCTCCGGAGTATTCAGCCCCAACTCTCAACTCCATACGGATTGACGAATAATATGGCTTCAGACCAGGCCACTCCACAACGGTTAACTTATTATTTTTAACAATTACATCTTTGCGGCCTTTGAAAACAACTTCCAGGTAGATTCGATATATACTGACTTGACCAAGGCCTTTGATCATGTGGACCACTCACCCCTTGTACAAGTTCTTTACAAATCTAGCTTTGGAGATACTTTCTTATCTTGGATCTGGTCACACTTAGCAGGCAGAACACAGTGGATCAAGACCAATGGTCATAAATCAATAGCTACTGTAGTTCCATCTGGTGTCCCACAAGGTGGCCATTTATCACCACTACTATTTACCTTATTTTTATATGGCTCAAAAAAAACTCTACGTAACTGACAGTTCTTTGTTTTCGCCGACGACCTTAAGCTTTTCCTGAAAAGAAAATCCATAGAAGATGGACCTACTCTAATCAAATTTAGACATTGTTGTTTATTACTCTTGCTCAGTACATCATTGATTCTAAATATGGAGAAATGTCAAACAATGTCGTTCACTAGATGCCGGTATAGTCGGTCTACTATTCATTTTCAATACAAAATCTGTGATTCTAACATTGAGTCAATCAAATGAATGAAAGGTCTGGGTATTATTATAATAAATAATTATAATATTACAATATACAATTACAATATTAATAATATAATATTATTAATATTGTTATTGGTATTTAGTATTTATATACTACTATGTTAACGTATTATTATTCTCTATTTTCATGTTAAATTATAATTGGGCTCCCCCAGCTATGTTTGAACGGGCAAATGTAAATTCCCCTAAAAAATGAAATAGTAAATTCCCCTAAAAATATTTTGTTACCGCATTACACTTATGTAAACTCCCCTAAAAACATTTTGCTACCTACCGTATTACGTTTGTTAATTCTCCCGAAAGAGGTAATAAAGATAGACTGTTGTCAACTTTTTATTTATTATTATTATTTTTTTTTTTAATTAAATAAACTATCCGCAGCATCAAAGGCGTATTACATTTTATTTTATTTACATTTATACATTACATACACTCGTATATAGATATGATTATACATATAATAACGTTTTGAGATATAACAAAAAGTGAACAGAGAAAAAGAAAAATAATGACAGAATAAGAGTGAGTTAACGTATAAGTAATTTATTATTATGGCAAACTAATTTTTATATTCATAGATACATTAAAAAATATTCAAACAGAAATTTACATAAAATTACAAAGTATTCATAAAACAAATAACTCTCATAGTAATAAATTAAAGAGACGACAACAATTTTTAAACCAGTTAATAGAAAATTATAAGGAACACAAAATTACTACATTCCATTATATAAAAACAGATTAACACTATTACTCAATTAAAAAATAATAATGGTTTTAATAAACCTAGACATCTAGTATGACAATGAAAAATAATTTTTCAAAATAAATTTGAATAAAATAATATAAATGCGATACAAAATACAAATATTTTTGGAGGATAAATAGAACAGCCTCCACATGGTGTCCCCTGGGTTACGCTAAATGGTGCTAGTAAAATATTTTTAGGGGAGTTTACATAAGTGTAATACGGTAGCAAAATGTTTTTAGGGGAATTTACAACATTTTAGGGGAGTTTACATGTGCCCGTTTGAACAAAATAAATAATAAATATTGAGTAACCAATAGTCTTCGACTACTTAGTTGAATAATAATTACGGTTTGAGATTTTTATTTTTTTTAAATAGAGTTTCAATAAAATAATAATATATCATAGTAACCTCTTTTACTGTAGCTTGACCAATTCCATATAAAAGTATAATATTGACTGCCCTTATAATTATTGTTAGGATGTCCAAAATTATTGTATGTTTAATGCCTTCAGTTGTACTATTTTTGGTAAATAAAAATTTATAGAACAATATAAAAATGTGTAGACCAAAATTCGCTGCAATAAAACTCACTATAGCTGGCAAACCGTATATTGTTCTATTTATATCGTTCAAGCATTCTATTACTTCCAAATACAAGTCCCTGAATGTACATATGGTGGATTTATTTTTTGGAATTTGTTCATTTATTGTGTACACCATCCACTTAATGTATATTATAAGTAGTATATATTCATAAAACACAACACATCCATATATACTTGAAACCACTCCGATGACCTAAAAAAATATTTAAACGCGTGAAGTGAATTTTTCTTGAATATAAATGTGTTAAAATTAAAGTATTAACTATTATACAATCATTCCAACCCTCGGGTTGTTAAAAAAATTATAGATATAATATGTATAATATCAAGAATACAAGAGGATACCGAGAAATAAAAACGTACTATTTACTTTTTGACTTTTGTCATGTTTAAATAGGTACATCAAATGTTTTTATAAATAGGTAAATAGGTAAATAGGTAAATAGGTAAATAGGTAAATGTTAAATTTATTTCACATATTGATATGATTACCGAACGTATAAGTATGTTTTTGAATCTGATATCAATTACAACAAAGTTGAACGAGTACGAATTATATGTTATAAAATGGAAGAAAATTCCAAAAATGTAAATCCATTTCAATTTTATTGTCATCGGCCTGATCACATCCAGGCGCATCAATTTGTAGTGAATTTTTCAAGTTTAGTCAATACCAAGGATAGTTGATTATCGAGAAATAGTCGACACACAGTGGATACGATGTTCCCAATGAATATCATCTCAAAAAAAATCATCATTACAATCGACGTAACATTAAACATATCTGGATCAGCTAGTTTGGCCCAAAAAAATATAAAATAAAATATGATTTCTTTTAACTACAAATGTTTTATCGGAAAATAAGACACCTATGGGAACACAATTGCGCCCTTACACAATTAAGAATTTCTGAGGGGGGAAGCCCACCCAAGCCCCACTAGTTATGGCTGTGACTATTGTACAGATACGTATATAGTAATAGTACATAATACGTTACATATTCAGAATTTCAGACAGGTAAAATATGCCGAATTATAAGAAAAATTATTAAATAAATATAGGTGGATTTTTTAACCATAATTAAGTGACCATTATACATTTTAGTGAACCATTGAATTAATTATTTTTCTTTGCAACTGTAGTCGGGTCGATTGCAAATTTTAATATTATTAATTATACTGCTTGTGTACATCCAAATATATTTACATTTGTTGTTTAGGACAACGTGCAGGGTCCCTTAACATAAGCTATATTTTTTCAGCCAAAACCTTTTATATATTTTAAGTGATTATAGGGATGATGTAATATGAACTATCCAATGAAACAATATAAATCAGATTCAGTTCAATTCAATTATATATTTTTTGGTTTTTTACCCAAAAACTGTTTGCATCGTAAAATGTTCAACAACAACAACAACAAATTATTGAACTTCGTAAGACGTATAACATCATCGTTGTCTTTATCTTGCTCTATAATTGTAGTTTATACTACCTGCACCGAGAATCAAAAAACACCAGTTAACAATATTTAATACTGATCGTACGGTCATAATGATTGCATAAATTGTTTTATAATCACAAATTTAATAAGTACAAAACATATTTTAGAAATATAATAGTGTTTCAGATTTTCTCGTGTTTGGGCGATTGTAATAATCTTATAACCGAATGGAAACTACTTTAATAACTGTTTACCTACCCAGTACCCATTTACAAAAATTGATTTTAGTAATTTTTGTTGCAATTATAATAATGTATATAAAGAGTATAAGAAAAATCGTTGAAGTGGAGACTATATAAATTGTAGTAGATAGATTGTGTTTAATTGCTTAACATTCACTAGACCATACTGAGTGTGATATATTTGAAAGTAGATAGGTAAGTACCTACGTTTATTTAATCATATTATGTGTACACGTTTATTATAATAAATATGATATATTTCACATAAAGGGTGATTCACCAAGCATGCTCACCCCACCTCTTTTCTCAATAATGTACTTATTCAATTGCTTGAGATTTTTTGTCCCGCTGAAGGAGTGTCCTGTGGAGATACAAACTTCTGTTCCAAAATTCATTATTAAAAAATAAAATAGAGGTGAGCATGCTTGGTGAATCACCCTGTATAAATTTCACATAATAATTTCCATTCTAAAAATCCACTTTAACGTCTTTTCCAAAATGCTAATAAAGGTACATAATTACTTAAGGTACATTATTGCTTGTAGCCTAAGTAAATTATTGCTATTATGATTTGTTTATCTTTGAGTATCGACTTTATAACTGTCTAGAATTTTTAATGTTATTAATATCAACAATATAATATATTAATTATTATTAATAATCATAATATTTATAATTTAATAAATTATAAGTCAGTACCCATGCTAGTTTAAAATATATCACGCTCAGTGCAATATAATAAAGACTAAACAAACAAAAACCACCTATCACAGGGTTAATGTAATCCACTTCAACGATTTGTCCTAAATCCTTATATATACACTTAGAAAATATAATTGCATTCCGTTAAAATTATTCTCATCGTCAAAACGAGAAATTATTAATTTAAACACGATAATCTTTTTACTATTAGCGTTTAATTTTGNCGGTCCATAATTGAAAGAAATCCTAGAATAAAACGTCAGGTATAATTTATTGTATTTATTATTATAGACGAAAGTATTAAGTTTCTAACTAAACTTACACTACTAAATAATTTATTTACATGGAATAATTATTTTTTTTACTATTTAGATCAAATTTTTTATTCTACGAAGACATCACGAGGACTCGCATTTTGTGTTGTTTGGTATATGTGAGATTAATCTAAAACAATTACTTGTCTTAGCAAACAAAGCAATTGCTTACTTTGTTATTCAAATTCTATTCAAATTGAATAAATAAAAAAGTATCAATTAAATTTTATATTCAGTTATCAGTCATTGTTTCTATTTTCTAGAGAACTTAATATATAATATATGTATAGACGTATAGTTAGATAGTAAATATTATTTTCAATATTTTTCTTGTCAACATAATTGCGTAATACTTTCCTCTATCCCAAAGTCAACGTATAAATATGTATGAATGTATATTGGTAAGTATTGTAAAAAATGTGATGACTTTTGTGTAATTTATTATAGTTAATAAAATCAAATATTGAACATTAAAATTTCGTAATAAATATTTGTTATGCATTTAAGACCTTGCAAAAGCATTTAATACAAGTGATAAAAAAGTGCTTATAACTAACTACTAATAGTATGTATATTAAATATTATAATTTTTTATATATACTTTATTTTGATATTTTATACACAAACAATCAAATTAAAGGAGAATTTTTGTGTAATAATAAAAACATTTACACACGACTCGCCGGTCAGTGTAAAATAATGAGTGCTAAACAAATAAACACTAAGTATCAGGTCTGTAATCCACTTCAACTATATTTGCTCAAAATGGAAATATTCATTAAAGTAATAGTTCAGCAAATGATTTATATTATCTTTTATACCGACTTCTTAGTATTTTTAATAGTAATAAAATTAATTACTTTATCAACAATATAAAATATTTATTATTGTAATAATATAATCAATTATAAGTAGGTATCCATCTACTTCAAAATATAACACACATAATATAATATAACAAGTGCCAAACCAATAAACTCCTATACAGCCGTTTTTGTAATCACTTATCATATATTTTTGGTTTATACACATTCAAACAATATAATTTCATTCGGTTAAAATTATTCTCTTAAAACAAGAAAGATAATCTTTTACTATTAGCGTTTAATTTTGTACCTAATAAATGTATAAATAAAAAAGAATTCAAGCAATTATTATGAGCGTAAGATCAGTATTAAACACTTTTAATCGGTGTTTTCTGATCTGCGGAGTAGGTAGTATAAACTACAATCAGAGTAAGATAATGACGACGATGATATTATACATCTGGCGATGTACACTAATTTGCTGTGGATTAAATACAATTTACTTCGCGAACCATTGGGTAATAATGAACATATCATATGATTTAATTTTATTTAAATAATGTCATACCGTACTATATACTATAACGGGCATAGACCAGTTGACACTTGACAAAATGTGTATTATAGGTCTAGTATACCAATTGCGCTCAAGGGCGATTTTAAGGGGGGAATGACACCCCCCGAATGTCGACAACTGTAAGTACTAGTCCGCAATTTTCAGAATTAGCTAAATGTAATATACAATGAGATCATTGAAACTTCCATATTATTAATAAGTAAAAGGTAAAACTAATACACATTAAGTATGAAGTAACAACATATATATTATATATATAGTTTACTCGTAATAAATATGCTACGTTATTTTCGGCAGACGGACAATAAAAGATTAAGTTTTCAGAATTGATTGATGACGGTTTCTTGATTTAGACTTGATTAAATTCATTGTAGAAAATGCCGATTCACAAATATATATACTGCCAAATAATGACAACATTTCAAGAGAAAAATTCCGTAATGTTGGGTATTTTTCTTGCGAACACAGTTTCCAAAATTCTTCAGGAGGCAAATTTACTTTTGATTGAAGAAAACAGTCTGCTTGTAAATCACATAACTCTATTTGAAAATCGGGAGGTTGTACTGAGATATCAACTGTCATTGGGTTGCTACTAAATAATTCAAATTTAGGTTTCAATATATAAAAATCTTTAAATCGTGAATTAAATTCCGTAATTAGTTCTGTAATTATATTTTTTAATTCAATAAAGCATACCGATTGATTTTCAATTTTTTTAATTTCTTGACATGATGGAAAATATATAGTATCATTGTTTTCTAATGCGTTTTTAAATACTTCTAATTTTTTCCGAAAACCTTCAATAATATTACTAAAAAGCTGACATATATTTTGTCCTCTACCTTGCAGTTTTAAATTTAAAATATTTAAATGAGATGTCAAATCAGTGAGAAAAGCAAGAGATTTCATGAATGAAATACTTTTTAAGTCTTCATAAAACTGTTGTCCAATATTTTTAGATTTAAGAAAATCAAAAACTTCACTTCTCAATGCAAAAAAAGATTTCGAACAATTCCCTGCACTCGGCCATCTTACTTCACAGTGTAACGGTATATCACCATACTCACTCTCCATTTCTTCTAAGAATTTAATAAATGCCCTCTTTGATCCTTGTTACCACCTCGAATAAAATTAACAATGCTTATCACTTTTTTCATAGTTTCGTTTATTTTAACAAACTTGCCACAAAGGGTTTCCTGGTGAATAATACAATGAATAAGTAAACATTTAAGCCCTATTTGCCTTAAATTTCCTACTAAACCAGTATGTATCCCAACCATAGCTTGAGCACCATCAGTGATTATGCCAGTGCAATTGTCAAATGAACCAAAATCTGAAATAACTTTTTTCAATGTTTTAAAAATATCTATACTTCTAGTTCCAGTAATTAATGATTTTATTTGAAGTAATTCTTCATGTATATTAAAATCTTTATCAATTGTTCGAATAAAAATGATTAACTGACTGTTATCGGAAATATCATTATTTTCGTCTAATGCTAAAGAATAGTACCACAGAACAAACAGAAGGGAATCTTAAGGCTCATCGAAAAACCGTCCGACATTTCTGAATTTTAAACGTGCTGCCACATACCGAGAAATTCCCTTTTTTTAAAGTTTTATGTGGTTTGTGGCTACGCTGTTAGTCGGCAATTCCACTCATAACAACAACAACACATGTCCAACCATAGATAACATAGATTATAGTCGAGTCGTGTACTCCGAAGTCGAGTCGTGTACTCCGATAAGCACGGACGTACACCGCAGCAGGTCGCTCCGTATCGCAGCCGACTCTGTTCCCGTGTGAGCTCGTGTGATCCAGACACGCCCACCAGCCAATCAGACGAGCCACGCGCCCGCAGAAGCTTATTACGTCCAACAAAGCTACCGACAACGATCACGTGCAGATAAGCCACGCCCACCGGCTAACCGCAGCTAGTCACGTGCGCCTAGACACGCCCACGACCAACCGCAACTGGTCCTGTGAGCTAGGCCTGCCCAACAGCCTACCGCAGCGTTTCCCTGCCGCACAAGCGCAGAAACGTCTCTGCAGGACCTACTTAACCCACTGCGCTGCGCTCTAAACGCCAGTTTCACAGCAACCCGGACCGGAGCAGCAACTAACTGGAAGAGAAGCCAACTACCACACCAGACACCCGGGGCTTGGCCCCTGGTAACAACATGCCAGACCAAAGAAGCCCGATGGACCAGACCCACCAGTNAATATAATTGCATTCCGTTAAAATTATTCTCATCGTCAAAACGAGAAATTATTAATTTAAACACGATAATCTTTTTACTATTAGCGTTTAATTTTTTACCTAATAAATTTATAAATAAAAAAGAATTCAAACAATTATTATGAGCGTAAAATCAGTGTTAAAAACTTTTAATAGGTGTTTTTTTATCTGGGGTTTAGGTAGTATAAACTACAATCAGAGCAAGATAATGACGACGATGATGTTATACATCTGGCGATGTACAACAATTTGCTGTGGGTTAAAAGCAATTTACGACGCACATTATTGGGTACACAATATAATATTTAATTTAATTAACATTGTTTCATACCATATTACAAATTAGTGATTGAAGCGTTCACACAAATATTTAACATTTTTCATTTTCTTATCGAGTTACAATTATTATCCTTATAATATAAATATCATGTTACCTATTGTTATATCTATTATTTTTTAGGTACACTAAATTTCATAAATTCCCATATTTTTGGACTACACGGTGAAGTACAAAAAAATATTAATATATTAAGATACAATAGTTTAATACTTAGTTAACTTTATACGATTTGTCAAAGTTATCGATGATGACAACGAAGGCCTAATAATAACAAGTTTTTGTAATTTACAATAATATGTACCATTGTATTTAATAAGTTTTCATTTTCCCAAAATGTTTAAACGCCCATTTATATATTTATATTATATCAATAAAAAAAAATTTGATGGAACAATATGGCCTAGGAAATCATGTTTATGGTACCATTAACTCACTCACTATATTAATTCTTTAAATGTTTAGCGATTGCTTCTGGCTTGTATAATCTATTTGAATATGTATCGTATTACATAATATTTTGCACTATATTATAATAATAAAAATATAAAATAATATAATATTTTTACAGATCGTACATATTGATCCAAACTTATTTGACATTACATCGTTAGTCATGATCTGTTGTTATGAGTTGATGTACATTGGCCGATTCTTATCCAATCTATGGCGACTATTTTATGATAATAAACTATCTGTGATATTGATTAAACTTGAAGGAATTCATTATAAATTGATACGTCTGAAAGCTGTCAGGCCGATGAAAATCAAAACGCATTGGCTTTTCAACTTTGGTGTTCTTGTCCATTTTATAATTTATAATATGAATACAATCAGCTGGATTGTAGTTAAATCCGGACGCACACGGGAGAAGACTGTAGACTTTTATATATCTATGGTGAATGTTAATCATCCACATCTAAAAATATTTTAATAATAATTATATGCATAGCAAAAAGTAAATTATATACGTTCTTCATTTCTCGATATTCCTGTGACCCTGCAGTCTTAACTATAGTTTTTAAACACATTAAATTAAAATTCGATAGTATTATTAAAATTTTTTTTTTTAGATCTCTGTGCTGATTTCACATATTTGTGAATGCGTTGCGTTTTATGAATACATGCTACTTATATCATACATAAAGTGGATTGTGTACATTATAAATGAACAAATTCCGAAAAATATATCAACCATAAGTACTTTCAGGGATTTCTATTTGGAAGCAATAGAATGTTTAAATGATATAAATCGATCAATATATGGCTTGCCTGTCATAATAAGCTGTATTGCAGCAAATGTGGGTGCTATAATTTTTTTATTATTCTACAGATTTCTATTTACTGAAGACGACACTGTAGATGTTGCCCGTGTAATTATGGAAGCTGATACAATAATTATAAAAATGATCAATATCATACTCTTATATGGAATTGGTCACGCCACAGCAAAAGAGGTTTTTATGATAAAATACTCTATATTAACACTCTATATTATACAACTCTTGTTTATTAAGTCCACAATATTAACATAATACTTGAAGACTATATTAACACTAATAATGCTTACATCATAATATGCACCCACCTTCATCCCTCCCAAACCTTCATTATAAAAAGGCCCAGTAAACTGGATCAAATTCATGTCAAACCTTGAAAACAATACAAATTTAAAAATCTCACTGAAAACCACAGATGAAATAGAAAATGCAACACAGAACTTTGTTACCTCAATACAAGCCGCTGTCTTGAACTTTTCCTATACACTAAATCAAAATCACCCAGTTAAAAGAAATCCTTACGAACTGTCTCCCTATACAAAAACACTAATTGCCGAGAAACGTAGATTCCGTTATTTCCGTAGATTCGTCCAATACAATTAAAAAACAAATCAAAATCTACAAATCTGACTCCTTCAAGTCAAAATATCAAACCCTAAATATTATACACGATGGATCCTTGTGGAAAGCCACTAAAAATTTAATGAAAATTAAAAATCATCCTTATCCCCTGAAAGGAGAAGATAGTTCATTAGCTACATCTGACGATGAAAAAGCAAATATTTTCGGTACCCACCTTTCAAATATTTTTACACCACATTCGAATATATCTCCTGAACAAAGCAATCTTAACGAAGTTCTAAATTTTTTAGACAGCCCACTACCAATGTCACTTCCCATGAAACACACATCACCTAGCGAAATAAAATACTTCATACTCAAACTAAAAGATAAAAAGTCACCCGGTTACGACTTAATCACCAATAAAATGCTAAAATTACTCCCAAAAAATCCATAATACTCCTTACCTACTTATACAACTCAATGCTAAGATTATCTTATTTTAAGCTAATTTGGAAGTTCTTAACAATAATCCACATACATAAGCCGAACAAACCAAAAAATGAGGCTTCTTCATAACGACCTATTAGTCTATTACCGGTATTGGACAAACTATTCGAAAAAATTTTGCTCCGAAGAATCAGATCCATCACCCAAACTCAAAACATAATTCCCGATAGTCAATTCGGATTTAGATCCAAGCATTCTACCACCCAACAAATCCATAGGATTATAGACAAGATATCTACCTCGTTCGAAAAAAAAAAATATTGTCCTGGAGTTTTCCTCGACGTTTCCCAAGCGTTCGATAGAGTATGGTATCAAGGCCTACTTTTTGAAATAAAAATTTCTACCAGCACCACTTTACTTAATAATAAAATCATACCTCTCAAATCGCACGTTTGTCGTCAGGCAAGGTAACACATTTTCTCCCTATTTTATAATTCAAGCAGGAGTTCCCCAAGAAAGTAATCTGTCTAATGTCCTTTACAGCATATTCACCGCAGACATATCAAATGCTGATAATATTCTAATCGCCACACACACTGACGACCCAGCAATATTAAGTGAACATAACGACAACACTGTAGCATCCTCCAATCTCCAATCACATCTTATCAAAATAGATAAATGGGCATCAAATTGGAAAATCAAAATTAATGCTGAAAAGTCCTTCCATGTCCCTTTCACCTTAAGAAAAGAAATCTCACATAAATCTCTACCTGTCCTTTATTTTGGGGGCATAGAAATTTCAATTGAAACCCAAACCAAGTATTTGGGCCTGATCCTTGAAAAACGTCTCACCTGGGGCCCACATTTAAAATCAACAAGAAAAAAACTCAACAGCAGACTACACCTCCTCCGTCCTATTCTTAAATCAAATCTTTCCCTCAACAACAAACTTATTATTTATAAGTCAATGTTAAGACCCATTTGGGCCTATGGAGTACAGATATGGGGTTGTGCCAAAGCATCCCAAATAAAAACAATTGAGGCCTTTCAATCAATTACCCTCCGTTTATTAACCTCTGCACCTAGGTACGTCTCCAACAACTCACTAATAAATGATCTTAACATTGAAACTATAAACAAAGTTGCATCCCATCACTATAATAAATTCCACTCAAAACTAGCCTCTCATACCTACCCACTTATTGCCATTCAAGGCAGAGTAAACTTGCCTGGAAATCCTCCTCGTCGGTTAAAAAGACTCAAGTGCAGGGATTTATTTAATCCCTAACCTAAATATTCCTCTTGAGGGTACTGTTACTGGACAGCCTCCCTCCTCATACTATTCATGTGATGTTAATATTATTCTATTATCCAATTTGCTTATTGTTTCTATGCTATAGATTGTAAATTGTTATATTTTAATAATAAAAAAAAAAAAATCATAAAATGTCAATAATATAATTATATAACAGCTAAATTTTTAACATATAAATTAAAAATAATTATACAGCGAATGTTTCAAATTTAAAAGTAAAATAATGTTATAATATATACTACTTACCTATGTATTCCTTATTTATTGCTTTTTAGATAAATCGAATGAGTCTAGTTTTACATCAACGGTCCATAATTGAAAGAAATCCTAGAATAAAACGTCAGGTATAATTTATTGTATTTATTATTATAGACGAAAGTATTAAGTTTCTAACTAAACTTACACTACTAAATAATTTATTTACATGGAATAATTATTTTTTTTACTATTTAGATCAAATTTTTTATTCTACGAAGACATCACGAGGACTCGCATTTTGTGTTGTTTGGTATATGTGAGATTAATCTAAAACAATTACTTGTCTTAGCAAACAAAGCAATTGCTTACTTTGTTATTCAAATTCTATTCAAATTGAATAAATAAAAAAGTATCAATTAAATTTTATATTCAGTTATCAGTCATTGTTTCTATTTTCTAGAGAACTTAATATATAATATATGTATAGACGTATAGTTAGATAGTAAATATTATTTTCAATATTTTTCTTGTCAACATAATTGCGTAATACTTTCCTCTATCCCAAAGTCAACGTATAAATATGTATGAATGTATATTGGTAAGTATTGTAAAAAATGTGATGACTTTTGTGTAATTTATTATAGTTAATAAAATCAAATATTGAACATTAAAATTTCGTAATAAATATTTGTTATGCATTTAAGACCTTGCAAAAGCATTTAATACAAGTGATAAAAAAGTGCTTATAACTAACTACTAATAGTATGTATATTAAATATTATAATTTTTTATATATACTTTATTTTGATATTTTATACACAAACAATCAAATTAAAGGAGAATTTTTGTGTAATAATAAAAACATTTACACACGACTCGCCGGTCAGTGTAAAATAATGAGTGCTAAACAAATAAACACTAAGTATCAGGTCTGTAATCCACTTCAACTATATTTGCTCAAAATGGAAATATTCATTAAAGTAATAGTTCAGCAAATGATTTATATTATCTTTTATACCGACTTCTTAGTATTTTTAATAGTAATAAAATTAATTACTTTATCAACAATATAAAATATTTATTATTGTAATAATATAATCAATTATAAGTAGGTATCCATCTACTTCAAAATATAACACACATAATATAATATAACAAGTGCCAAACCAATAAACTCCTATACAGCCGTTTTTGTAATCACTTATCATATATTTTTGGTTTATACACATTCAAACAATATAATTTCATTCGGTTAAAATTATTCTCTTAAAACAAGAAAGATAATCTTTTACTATTAGCGTTTAATTTTGTACCTAATAAATGTATAAATAAAAAAGAATTCAAGCAATTATTATGAGCGTAAGATCAGTATTAAACACTTTTAATCGGTGTTTTCTGATCTGCGGAGTAGGTAGTATAAACTACAATCAGAGTAAGATAATGACGACGATGATATTATACATCTGGCGATGTACACTAATTTGCTGTGGATTAAATACAATTTACTTCGCGAACCATTGGGTAATAATGAACATATCATATGATTTAATTTTATTTAAATAATGTCATACCGTACTATATACTATAACGGGCATAGACCAGTTGACACTTGACAAAATGTGTATTATAGGTCTAGTATACCAATTGCGCTCAAGGGCGATTTTAAGGGGGGTATGACACCCCCCGAATGTCGACAACTGTAAGTACTAGTCCGCAATTTTCAGAATTAGCTAAATGTAATATACAATGAGATCATTGAAACTTCCATATTATTAATAAGTAAAAGGTAAAACTAATACACATTAAGTATGAAGTAACAACATATATATTATATATATAGTTTACTCGTAATAAATATGCTACGTTATTTTCGGCAGACGGACAATAAAAGATTAAGTTTTCAGAATTGATTGATGACGGTTTCTTGATTTAGACTTGATTAAATTCATTGTAGAAAATGCCGATTCACAAATATATATACTGCCAAATAATGACAACATTTCAAGAGAAAAATTCCGTAATGTTGGGTATTTTTCTTGCGAACACAGTTTCCAAAATTCTTCAGGAGGCAAATTTACTTTTGATTGAAGAAAACAGTCTGCTTGTAAATCACATAACTCTATTTGAAAATCGGGAGGTTGTACTGAGATATCAACTGTCATTGGGTTGCTACTAAATAATTCAAATTTAGGTTTCAATATATAAAAATCTTTAAATCGTGAATTAAATTCCGTAATTAGTTCTGTAATTATATTTTTTAATTCAATAAAGCATACCGATTGATTTTCAATTTTTTTAATTTCTTGACATGATGGAAAATATATAGTATCATTGTTTTCTAATGCGTTTTTAAATACTTCTAATTTTTTCCGAAAACCTTCAATAATATTACTAAAAAGCTGACATATATTTTGTCCTCTACCTTGCAGTTTTCAATTTAAAATATTTAAATGAGATGTCAAATCAGTGAGAAAAGCAAGAGATTTCATGAATGAAATACTTTTTAAGTCTTCATAAAACTGTTGTCCAATATTTTTAGATTTAAGAAAATCAAAAACTTCACTTCTCAATGCAAAAAAAGATTTCGAACAATTCCCTGCACTCGGCCATCTTACTTCACAGTGTAACGGTATATCACCATACTCACTCTCCATTTCTTCTAAGAATTTAATAAATGCCCTCTTTGATCCTTGTTACCACCTCGAATAAAATTAACAATGCTTATCACTTTTTTCATAGTTTCGTTTATTTTAACAAACTTGCCACAAAGGGTTTCCTGGTGAATAATACAATGAATAAGTAAACATTTAAGCCCTATTTGCCTTAAATTTCCTACTAAACCAGTATGTATCCCAACCATAGCTTGAGCACCATCAGTGATTATGCCAGTGCAATTGTCAAATGAACCAAAATCTGAAATAACTTTTTTCAATGTTTTAAAAATATCTATACTTCTAGTTCCAGTAATTAATGATTTTATTTGAAGTAATTCTTCATGTATATTAAAATCTTTATCAATTGTTCGAATAAAAATGATTAACTGACTGTTATCGGAAATATCATTATTTTCGTCTAATGCTAAAGAATAGTACCACAGAACAAACAGAAGGGAATCTTAAGGCTCATCGAAAAACCGTCCGACATTTCTGAATTTTAAACGTGCTGCCACATACCGAGAAATTCCCTTTTTTTAAAGTTTTTTGTGGTTTGTGGCTACGCTGTTAGTCGGCAATTCCACTCATAACAACAACAACACATGTCCAACCATAGATAACATAGATTATAGTCGAGTCGTGTACTCCGAAGTCGAGTCGTGTACTCCGATAAGCACGGACGTACACCGCAGCAGGTCGCTCCGTATCGCAGCCGACTCTGTTCCCGTGTGCGCTCGTNCAGGCAAGGTGGGAAGCGACCTCAAAAGCCGCATGGACGCGCCGCGCCATTCCGGATATAGGTAGATGGCTAGGCAGAACTGTACCGTTAGTGCCTCTGACGTTTCACATGACACAGGCATTAACGGGCCACGGATGCTTTCAATGGTACATGAACCGGATGGCGAGGGCTGACAGCCCACACTGCTACCAGTGTTTGGAAAACTCCGACACCGCAGAGCACACATTGTTTGAGTGCTCCTATTGGGATCGATTCCGCGACCAGCTGAGCGCCCAGTTAGGTCGTCGACCGACCGCGGCTGATCTTCCTCGGATTATTTGCGGCCCAGAGTTTGAAATACTCCCGGCGGATCTCACTGAGAAGTCCGCGATACTAAGAGACGCCGAGGAACAATTCAGGCTGTTTTACGGTATGGTGGAAGGCATTCTGTCCGCGAAAGAAGAGGAGGAAAGAGCCCGGCAGACCGTCATAGCCCGAGACGCGACGGCGGAAGATGAGACCTAGACTATATTTAATAATACAAAATGGAAGCATAATGTGATAGTAGTGAGTGGGAGACTGGCCCACCTCTGCTAATAAGGTCTTTGTATTGATTATTCAATAAACGATGGGGGCCGGAGGAGAAGTATTGGCAACATAGTTCCTTCTCCGGTCCTCGATACCATAGAAAAAAAAAAAAAAAAAAAAGATAACATAGATTATAAATCGATTTGATTATTTGAATATAATAATATATTACAAATTTGAACGAACAGTGTTGCACGATATAAAGAAAAAGAGGGAAATTCCCGGTACGTGGCAGCACGTTTAAAATCTAGAAATGTCGGACGTAGTTTTATCATCTCCCATAAGAGCCCATATTAAATGAAATAAGATTCCGTTCTGTTTGTTCTGTGATAGTACTTTCAATTCTGTATAATATAACGAAGCAGTCCAGATACATGATCACTCATTTCATTAACTCTTCTACTAACAGTTTGATGAGAAAGTGATACGGTTTCAAATTTACTTACCATTTCTTTGTTTCCAAAAGCATTTGCCATTTTTATTGCACAACGTTTTAATTAATTCACTGTCTCTAAAATTTTTTTTTTTGACCAATTCTAAACATACTTCATGAGAAGCTATCAAATTGTCACAATCGTTAATTTGTTTTTTTAAAAATACATTTTTTGTTTTGTGAATTTCGAAGTAAGGTCTTTTAATAATGCAAGCCGAGTATCTCCAATATATTTGTCATATGATTTGTGCATGCTCGTGTAATGTCTACTTATATTATATTCTTTTATAACGCTAATAACTTGTAAACAAATTAAGCACATAGGTTTATTGTTATGTTCAATACATAAATACATTAGTTCCCATTTTGCATTAAATGCTCTTTTTTCATCGTCAAATTTACGTTTTTTTCTTTCAGACATAGTAAAAATAAAACTTATATACGGTAATAACACGGGGACTGTCACACGAACACACGCGGTCGACTGGTTAACGATTACTGATTAGATTTAGATTTAGCTCGCGATTGTGCGATTGTAAATATTATTCACTCCGTTCATCGCGATATGACCGACTCACCGCATAATAATAAAATGTAAAATGTATAGTATAAATTCGTAATAAGATCGTATGCATTTATTTTATATCTTCTTATTGCGATTTTGTAATAATATTATTGTGATTTTAAATTTAAATTTCAAATTGTTGGGGGGCCAAAAAAAAGGCTTCGAAGGCCGCGGGTTGGACCACCCTAACTTATAATACAACTAACCTCTTTAAAAAAAGATTATATTTTACAGGGCAAAATATTTGATCCAGACATATACGAGTATACGACGTTACGTCATTGATTATAATGTGTTGTTTTGAGTCGATGTACATTGGGCCAATAGTATTCAATGTGTGGCGCCTATTTTTCGATAATCGACTATCAACTGTATTGACTAAACTTGAAAGTATTCACGACAAATTGATAAATCTGCATGTGGTCAGGCCGATAAAAATAAAAATGAATTGGCTGTTTAACTTAGGAGTTTTCGTCCATTTTATAGCATATAATTTGAACATTATCAACTCGATTATACTTACATACAGATTTATGAAGATTTTAAAACATACGGTAATCATCAACATCTGAAAACATTTTAATACTAATTACATAGATATATCTAAGACATCCTCGTCTTCGAGTGTTTATAATAGTATGTATATTATAGAATAAACAACTCGGGGAATGACATTATTGTTTAATATGATATAGTTCAACATTATATTAAATAAATTAAGTACATTTCAATCCAATCGTTTCAATATTTTTTTAGGTGGCTGCGTTGGTTGCAAGCATTTGTGCATGCGTTGCGTTTTATGAACACATGCTACTTGTATTGTACATAAAGTGGATAGTGTACATAATAAACGAACAAATCCCAAAAAATAAATCAACCATAAGTACTTACAGGGACTTGTACTTGGAACTTATAGAATGCTTAAACGATATAAATAGAACAATTTACGGTTTGCCAGGCATAGTGAATTTTATTGCAGCAAATGTTGGTACAAACCTTTTTGTATTGTTCTATAAATTCATATTTAGCAGAAACCCTATCTTTGAAGATATTCATTTAACATTTATCGACATCATAACATTTATCTCAAGGTCAGTCAATATTATACTATTTTACGGGATTGGTCACGCCACAACAAAAGAGGTTTTTATTATACTTATGTACATTATTATAATTACTAGTTAAGAAGAGTTAATACTTTAATAGGTCTATGGTTAAATACCAATTCGAACAATATTAAACAGTAAATACATCTTAGTCTATTGAAATCAGTCCATAAAAATACAGTGGAATCTCGATTATCCGTGCTCACTCTTCCGAAAAATTAAAAATATGTAAAAATAATAATATAAATAATATGTGGACTGTACGCCATATTATACACAATTTAATTAAGGCCAGACAAACATTTTATATTACATATTAATATTATACGTTATCCACAAACGTATTAATTACATTTTTGCCGATAACAATACGACCACGCGTATATCGCAGGTATATACATGAACGTACATAGTTTCGATTATTAATCTCTATTTTCGATCAACTGTGGTTTTATTTATCCGTGTAACCCCCTTCCCACCATTACCAAGGATATTCGAGGTTCTAATGCAAATGTAAACAAATACTCGAAGAATATAAGTAACAACTTAATATTGTTGAATATGGAAAGCCAATCGTTTTTTCGTACATTTAGTCCAATAAACGTAAGAAAAATAAATATACTTCCAGAAATCTAATTTTAATTTTGAAAAAATATTCGAATTTCTTCGCTTCTTCTCTGTGATTTATCTAATTTTTTTTGTTGAGTAACACAAAAGTTTAACTGAATTTTGAAAAATTAATTTAATAATATACTAATTAAACAGTACAACAAATCGAAAATCCATTTCCTACATAACCTAGGAAAGAGCTGAATAATAAAGAATTCAAATCGGGCTCTTGGTACTGGGTGATTTTTTCTTCCGCTTTTTGAGACTTTCGTGTTGAAACTTTTTTGATCGCCAATTATAGTGACGTTTGACTGCATGTACCAATATACGTAACGGATTTCCACCAGTCTTGGCCGTCGTTTATCTTTACATTAAGTGTTCAGAGAACTCCCGCACACTATATAATGATCAGTCACTAGCTCACTACATATATAGTCGCACATTACCCACGATGGATATAGAATATTACTTAAATCTGACTCCTTAATAATGGATCGTGTTCGACAGCCTTAAATGTTAATAATATTATTATATCAAATTATCAAATATTCCAATTAGTAATCACAATTCAATACAATTTAACATACAATTTTGAAAGTATCTAAACATAATACGTTAAGAACTTAAATATTTAACACAGTATTTTTTATATGTATTTAATATTATTTGTCAAACTTATTTTTTTGGTTTTCAGGTAAATCGGATGAGTCTTGTCTTACATCAGCGGTCCATTGTAGAAAGAAACCCTAGAATTAAACGACAGGTATTATTTAAATTATTACTATAGTTATCATCTGAAACACGCTACGCTTTGCTAGATAATACATATCTAACGAACATATAAATTAATTAATTTGAAGACCGTGTTTAAGGGGGCAAATATTCAAAGCTTCAAGTGCTTTGTGCCATTGCATATTCGGTGTTTTTTTAAATGTAAAAAAGTATAAAATCTAAAATTATCTCGTAAATCAGTCACCTCAAATGAAAATCGATTTATTTGCAACTTAGTCACTTAGGTATAGGCAACCCGACTACGTCGGATCGCGGGGAAAATCATAGCATAGTATATCAGGTGGGATAGAAGTCGCCAACCAGTCGATCTTTAGAAGAATGTTGGTCGATCTTATTAAAAATAAATTATACTAACATCTGTTGATCACGTGCGTAATCTTAAAGTTTAAGACTTAAACACGCCTTTACACTTTATTTTATTTTATTTGATGATTATACGCCCCGAAGAGCATTTAGTTGACAAAAATATAGTAAATTAGATAAATTACATAAGTAGTAAATAAGTTAATACAATTATATATATAGATAACAGGTAAAAGTAAAGTGGCAGGACTAAGGTTGGTTTAATAGGTGCAACATTCTGTGGAGAGGCTGGTTGTGACCATATGAGGTGAGATGGGTAGGGATAGAGAAAAGAGAATGGTGTCTAGTAGAGTAGGAGGGAACGCGAAATGAAACAGTGGCTAGTAAGTCGGGGTAGTCGATGGTACCATTGAGTAGAGATGTGATGCACATGAGATCTGCGTGTTTAAGGCGAGATGCAAGAGTTGGGATATTGAGAGTGGAGCGGATAACGTCATAATCATGAGGTGTGTGTTCAATGTTTAATAAATAGGCAATAAAAGATAGGAAACGATTTTGTACTCGTTCAAGTCGCAATTGATCACAGGCCAGATATGGAAACCAAACGACCAATCCATATTCAAGGATGGAACGGACAAGGCTGAAGTAGAGGGTACGGAGACAGATGGCGGAGGTAAAGAGGGTTGTGTTTCGTTTGATGAATCCGAGGATCTTCAGACTTTTCCCAACAGTGACATTTAAGTGGTGTTTGAAGGAGAGGGTGGGTGATAAATAGAAGCCTAAATCTTTGATAAGATGGACGCGTAAGAGGGGGGAGCTGCCAAGGTGGTAAGAGTATACTATGGGGCTACGTTTCCTACAGAAAGTCATAGCGTGACATTTGTACAAGTTGAGGGGCAGGTTAAGGAGACGCGTCCAATCGAAGAAATCATTCAGTTCGGCTTGTAATAAAAGGCAGTCAGCGGGTGAGTCAATTTTACAAAAGATTTTTATGTCATCCGCAAATAGGAGAACCTTGGCAAAGGAGAAACACTTATTTATTGAATTTACAAATATGATAAAAAGAAGAGGACTTAGATGACCTCCCTGTGGAACACCCGAGGAAATTACAGATAACTCTGAAACGGCTCCGTTTAGCTTAATAAATTGTCTACGAGATGTTAAGTAAGATGCGAACCAGGAGATGAGTGGTTGGCCGATACCGAGCGAGTCGAGTGTGGCAATGAGAAGTTCATGGTCTACTGAGTCAAACGCTTTCTTGAAGTCAGTATGGATTGTGTCAACTCGACTATTTGCCTCAAAACTGTTTAGTATGTAGGTAGTGAAAGAAATGCTACTGGTGATAATTGACTTGCCAGGACGGAAACCATGTTGAGAGTCAATAATTATGTGATTGAGGTTTCTTTTGATACAGGAATAAACGATGGATTCAAGGAGTTTGGCCAGGTGTGGCAAGATAGAAATAGGTCTATAGTTGGAAACGTCAGAGCGGTCACCAGCTTTGAAGATGGGGGTGATAGAACAGGTTTTCCACACATCGGGGACAATGCCTTCGTCTAAGGAGCGCCTGAACAGAATGAAGACTGGAGTAGCAATAGCATGCCGACAACTATATAGTAGACGAGCAGAGATGCCGTCTGGACCGTTTGAGTTATTATTTTTTAGAGATGCAAGTGCAGAAAGGACGTCATCAAGACTAAAGTGGCAGTTTGATGGTAGATTATATGGGTATAAATTATCTAAATGGGTACTAGAAGGTGAGGGGAGAGGAGGCTTGAAAACAGATAGGAAATATTTAGAGAATAGATTTACTGAATCAACGGGGGAAGAGGCTGGTTCGTCATGGAGATGAACGGTGGATGGGATTGGAGGGTTAGATTTTAAATCTTTAGTAAATTTCCAGAAGTGAGAAGGATTGGTTGAGATGGCATTTTCGGTTTTTTTGATGAAAAGTGAATAATCGAGTTTGGATTGACGTTTACATTTGGCACGCAGTTGAGAAAATAGCGTATAGTCATGAGCAAGGTTGGAACGTTTGAAGGTTATGTGAGCACGTTTCTTGGTTATAATCATGTTTTGAGTAACGGGGAGACCCAGCGAGGAAATTTAGGTGTTTTGTAAAATTTTAGTGGGATAAACTTATCGATTGAATTAAGAAGGGCGTCATTAAAAACGGATGCGGTATCGTTAATGGAGTAAGCAGATAAAGTAGATTTCCAATTAAAAGAGTTAAGGAAGTGAGATATGGAGGTGTAATCACCAGATTTGAAGTCGTAAAATGAGTGGGATGCTTGAGCAATGGGTTAGGCATTGAGAGATAGACTAATGAACAAGGGAGGGTGGTAAGTGTCGGATTTAAGGAGAGCAGGAGTCTCCGGGTTTTTGGCTCTCGCCTACCGCCACTCGTCCGTGCCTTAGCGCTGAGCGCTACTTACGGGCGAGGGTGGAATTAGTGCGGCGACGCAAGCGCCGCCGGGCTAGGGTCTTCTGTGGAACACCGGCACCGGGCCCGAACCTTTCTTGAGGTCCGGGATGACTCAGTTAAGTGCCACCAGGGTACCAGACCTCCCACTAGGTGCAGTGGTTTGCTGTACTACTATCGAGCGCTGGTCCCACAACCACCACGTTTCAGCCGAGGTAGGCTCCTCAACCTTGAGGGGCATCGCTTCTGACGGCGGGCCGTGCAGCGTGCGATGGGGCTCCCCTCTCCCGTGGCACCGACTAGGTTTTAAGTTGACGTCGGTTGGTCAACCCGGTCACCGGAGTGACCTCCCACTATTCTGGCCACTACCTGCTTTTAACCTGAGTGCAGTTCAACCATTACCTTTTTTCAATCCAAGTGCAATTCGACCATTCATTTGTAGGTAATAAGTGCAATTCGACTATCCCGCCTTATTCGAATATCTCAATGTTTTTCTTAGGTGTCAAATAATGCGTTTGTTACTGAACGAAATAAGCAATTTTCATCACCTACCATGAAGATTATTAATTAATATACCATTTTATATTATTATCAATTAAAAACAAAATTACAAGAACTTTAAACCACACATGATGGTGCACCATTGTATATCTATTTTCTAAATAACTATTTAATTAATTTTTTTTTCAATATTTTCTCATCAAACGGCTCATTTACACACCACTTAAGCGTTTAAAACAAAAATCTCAAAAATCGGTTGGGTAGAACTTCAGATATAGGCTGTTAAAAGAAATCACCTCACGTTTGAAATAGGTACCTTTATATAAATAAAGATAGATAGGTACCTACTAGGATATTAAATTATTACTTTACATCTATGTTTTAAAGAATCAAGTTATGAATAATTATTATTTGTATTACTTTTTAGATAAAGTTTTTTATTCTACGAAGACATCATGAACAATTTCATTTTGAATTATATGGAATATGTGAGATTAATCCAAGACAACTACTCTTTTTATTAAATAAAGCGTTGGCTTACTTTATAATTCAAGCTCAGTTTCAATTGAATAAAAAATAAAAAGAGATAGGTAATTAAATGTTACACATTCGATTATCAGTCATTTTGTCTACTTTTTATTTGAAGTACCCATATTACATATTAATATGTTTGGTGCTGGAACCTAACATTTAAGTTATATTTTACAGTGTATACGACTAAATTGTATTAACAAACGGTATCTATGAATAAAAATATTAGAGTCAAATTGTATCCCATATTTCAGTATTGTTAAAAGCATTATGTACGAGTACCTAACTATAAGCATACTTTTGAAGTTTTTATTTACATAGTTGCACATACCTCCGGCCTCTAGTTATAAGTCATTATTTCTAATTTCTTTAGAATATCTATGTAATATACCTAATATCGTTCATACATTATACCTAATACATTCGAATCAAATAGTCGACATTTTCATAAATCATAACTCTGATGTAAACTTAGACAAAATTAATTAGTTATAATTATTGTACAATTTTTAGTATACGTATTACGTTATTATTAATGTTGGTACATTTTTTTAATTGATATTTATTTAAATATTTGTGTTTGCTCAAAGAACATAGGTAAAGGGAGCGCAATCGTGTTTTGCTTTCTCAAATATAAAAAGGTAAAGTGTGCAGTAGTGTTGCGCCGAAAAAAATGATGCAGATAAGCAAATTACCTTCTACCAACTCAATAAAATTGTCCTAGAATGGGGAGTTACCCGTTCCCGCCATAGCCCTTTTCCGCCAAAAATTAAGTGCAGAAAATCAGACATACTATGTATTTCCAAGTGCCTTGCTTCTAAATCTTCTTCAAATAAATAGATAATAATAAAATTATAATTTATTACAAAGATAAAATTGTAATACTTGTTAATTTTTTTTTTGTTATTCAATCAAAATATGCATAATATTATGGTACATGAATAAAATTAATAATGATTGTTTTTAAAGAGATTAATACTATAAATAGATAATGATTATAATTTATAATAATAATAAAAAATAATATTAGTTGGTTAAAAAAAAATGTGTGGTTTACATTACCCAAAAACCCAAAAAATATAAAATCGTTTAAAAACTACAGAAGACACAATTACAAAAAAAAATTCCAATGAAATTAGTGGGTACACATTTATGAAAACTGTTTCTTTTAATTATAAGATTTTTTAAAATGTGACCTATACTTACGATTGTAATTTTTTAAAACTAGACATATACTTGTATTATAATTTATATTTTTTGTGACATTTTTAAATATTTAAAAATGACGATATGTTTTTTCAAAACTCTATAGAGACTATATTTTAATATATTTTTGATTATACAATATTTTAAAAACTAATAAAATTGTGCCTATATTCAACTAACGCGACTTTGTCAACTCTCCAGCCGCACTGCAAAGGCACTAGGGGGGACGGGAAGACAAGTCGCGCTGCACAAGTACCGTCCGTCGGCGGCCGGCGACGGTCTCGCTATCGCCTATCTTAAGCCGGTCGTAGCGTGGGCAGCACGTTAATCGCCGCACAACCTACCACATCTCGTAAATCCATTTGTTCTTATAATGTTAACATAAATTATAGCGAATAACTACTCACGTAAATAAAATTCCATTTACTGTATCAAACCAACCAAAGTGTGTGCAATACTATTTTCTTTTAAGTGTCACCCACCGCCTCCATCACTGCACAGTTGCGACCGGCCGACCGCAACGATCTTCACCGCCGTAGCCGCGCCAGCATGTGGAAATACAAGCTTCTGTTTTCAAATGAGAACCCTCCTCTTATACACCACCTCAATTATTATGAAGTGGATCATTTTTTTTGAAAACTTTAAAGAATCATAATCAAAATTATGATTGACCACCCGGGTGGTCATGCATCCAGGAACTAGTGACACCGTCCAGTACTGGCACTCAGAACACATTTGTGACTAAAGCCAATCACGACATCACTATAATATTATTATATACTCAGTTAATTATATAAAAATAATAAACCTATTATAACACTTAAGTCTGTTCAAAATGAGATCGGACCTCGGCGGCGACCAGTTTTCGTTCCGCGATGGTCAGACGCCGTCCCCACTACAGCGACATATCGGGCGCTGCCAAGCTCATGCGCACAACTCGGCAGCCGAGGTCCGATCTCATTTTGAACAGAGTATACTTAATTAGTGATTAATAACAGTACACAAAGAAATTACCAAGGAGGTATGTGGTATATATGTATAATATATACCTACATGACGGCTGACACGCACAATTAGTTTTACAAACAAATCTATAAATAGGGTAATACCATAATTATTGTATCTGCAATTGAAACACTTCCAAGTTCCAGGACAAGAAAAACTTTCAGTCATTAAGATTCGACTAAAATACATATAATTTAATGGAAGACCTCAACTATCTTTGAATTACCATTTGGAAACTAAATACTTTACATATCAAAACTACTAAAAAAACTTAGTCTAACATAACACTAAAATGCAAACAAATTTTATAATTTAATTTAAGTACAACAATTCAAATCATAGAACAAGAAAAAATTTAATTTAATTTAATAATATAAAAACAATAACTTCCGTATACTTTGTAGTAAAAAAAAATAGAAACTAAAAAATCTTGTACTTTATAATTTGGTTAAGTAAATGTATGTAACTTATTGACACTTAATTTATTGGAACTTTATACAATCAAGAACGTTTTTGTTTTCAAGATAAAGTTTAACTTGATTTGGAGTTCTACCATCATTCTCTGTAATGATGCACATAACAAATGTATTTTTGGGGTTCGCCAACTTTTGGAAGTTACTCAAACTATACTCTTTATAATCATCAAGAATCAAGGAACATGTCATGCATAATATAGAAATGTTGCGTATACTTTCTGGTAATTCATACAAATTCATAACAGCCAAAACATCCAACGTATCATCTATGTCAACGATTAAATACTTATAACCGCTAAATGATTGAAACTTCACACGTGCATATTTTGATTTGATTTTGGTAAGATACAACTCACCAACTCTAGGGTTTTGAACCTCCACCATATCCGTTTTATTAATATAACTTTTCAACAATTGGGATATAAATTTCTCATCACTAGATATTGCTTTAATTTTGAAATCTGTAAAAGACTTAACATGTGTCAAATGAACGAGTAGAGGATTCATCATTTCACTAATGTCAGAATCTTCTAGCTGCAAAGAGACCACACAAGGATCTCCATGGGTTTTTATAATCATATTAAACTTGATACCATCAACTGTTGTAATGTATTCAAACATATCATTAACATCAGGAAACCAAATTTCATTTTCTCGGCCGGCCAACTTAGGTGCATACAATGAACAGCGTCTTACCAATGGAGGGCACATGCAAAGGAATTCTGTAGGCTTATAGAATTCAGTAAATTCTTCATATTCACCTAAGTCCAATAGATAACATTTAGCACTGATGCCATTGGTGATTATTTCTATTTTGGCTCTACACCAACAATTAAAATGAATACTGTGTGTAACAACAATGGAACCAACCATGGAATCATTTAAATATAATTCAACTATGCTCACGTCCAATTCTTCAGAAATACGTTGTATGTACATCATTGATAAGCTCTCAGAGTGCGCATAAAAATATTGGAATGTGTCAATATACTTGATAACCACAGTTTCTACTTCAGGTATAATCAAATCATTTTCATTATTTTGTTTCTCTGGCATTGTTGACACACTGGAAGTAATATCCGATTTGTTAATGTAACTTGCAAATAATTTCACCTCAAGTAGCGACTGAGTATAAGACAACAGCTTACATTCAACATCTTTGTTTAAAAGTGTATTAATGTCAACATTTGACACCACTTGACAACGCAAAGCACAATTTGGTATTTTCTGAATTTCACTACCCAATTTAGTGGTTTTCAATGCTTTAAACTGTTCACCTGAATCTATTGACAAAACATTTACAGCACTTCCATCAATGTCCAATATCAAAGCTCTGTGCCATTTTTTTGTTATTGAATGTAATGCAGCACACATAGAACCAATTTCAGTCACAGCTGGTATCATTTTTGATTGCATTTTTACAAGAACATCCATAATAATCTTTAGCTTATCATTAAGTAAATGAGGAACAATCCAACACTCACTGCCTGAGTTAATACAAGTGACTCTCACTAAACAACCATTTTTAAGAGATTCCATTAACATGTTTTGCGACTGTCCTGGTGTAATTTTGTTTGGCGAAATAATAAGTGTTCCGTTGAGGTCTACGTGCATATTGGCTAGGAACGGTGTTCTGGAAATGTGACATGCCATTGGAAATGTCTTAACAGTGATGACAAGTGCTGGTAACAGGGCTATTTTAGTACTTCCCAAACATTGTAACTTTTCCTTCTCTATTTGTTTTTCATAACCAAAGTCAATGCAATGTACAACTGCCAATTTGGAATTAATCGATTTAACTACACATCTATAATATTTACCATGACTTTCAAACATGCTTATGTCTCCCGGTACCATGGTAGCTTTACTTTTTAATTTGCCAGAAAGTTTTGATAGATTTTCAGATATTTTTTCAACTTTTGATATGTCTTTAGATATTTGCAAGTAATTCAAGTCATCATCAACATGTAAAAATGATATTTTTTCAATGCCCCGAACAATAGGAGTGGAAAGTGGAGCAGAACTATGTTCTTTTATATTTATACGTAACCTAGAAAATCAAAAAATATTAACACATAATGTATACATTTAAACTAATTATTATTATCCAGTTAGTTTTAATTTGTATGATATAAATTGTACCGATAACAATAGTTCTAAAATTATAGAATATATTTTGTAGTAACTTGAATTATACATATGTTAACAAAATCATTAAATTTAAAGTGAACTATTGCATAATTTAACATATTATACAAATCATAGAAAAACTGAGCAATAACTCTGTTACAATAACATAACATTTTGGATAGAAAATTAAAAATGTAAAGATTAGTTTAATAAGCTATATGTATCTGACAAATATAACAGATGATTAACTGTCTCTAAAAAATATTTAAACATGATTTCAAAATGTGTAAACTTACATTCCGTTAGGATCGATGGATTTTACTGTTATTTTGTACAAAGTTTTTTCAGTAATTTTTAAGTCTAAGTTAGTTTCCATACAACAATTCAAAAAAAGCTGAGGTCTTCTCATCAAATTACTTGTAATTGGTTGAATCTAAAAAAGTTTTGAATATTATCTTTAAAAGACTTTAATTTTAAAATAAATTTAATTAAGTTGAATATAATAACTCAATAACTCAAAGTTTTTTTTTGTTTTTGAGGTGTGTAACAGTATATATAGAGTGATTCACCAAGCGTGTTCATTTCCACTTTTTTCTTTAATAATAAACTTATTAAAAATTGAATTATTATAATTTTTAAATATACCCAATTTAAACCCAAAGACCATACTTTCAAGTTCTTGATTATTTTGTACAACTTAAGAAGTATCCAATGGTGATAATAACTTCTGTTTTTCAAACGAGAACCCTCCTCTTTTACTGTACATTCATTGAGAATAATTTTTTTGAAAATTTTGATGTCCATATTTCAAATTTGAATAACTAGTTCGTTAGTTATTACAATTTTTGTACTAATTATAATAGTCATTAAAACTGGTTTTACATAAATATTAAATAGACATGAAATTGGATTTAGTATTTAATATAATTGGGCCAATTTTACAAATTATTAATTCTGATAGATTAATATTTATGACTACAAGTTTCAAATCACCATAACCCCCATATTTTATAAACTCAAAACTGTGGACCTTTTACCTTAACTCAAAAACTACTCGTACAAATTTTTATTTTTATAAGTTGAAAATTTCAGAAAAATTACCTACTGAATAATTTATAGTTGAATAGAAGTGTTCTCATTAGAAAAAACAGTATTTCCACAGGATACTTCTTAAGTAGTACAACAAATCTCAAGACTTTGAAAATATGGTTTTAAAAATACAAAAGCTTTGCTAGTTATTTTAAAATAAAATGCAAATTTAAATTTAAAAAAAAAAAATCAAATTTTGAATAACATTCATTATTGAAGAAGAAAAAGGTGGTGAGCATGCTTGGTGAATGGATGTCTTTATTTCATCAAAGCAAATTTATTTTTACTTCCCTTAAATTATCAACACTCAATTATACATACAAATTAGTGAAAAATGTGTACAAGATTTAATTAATAGGTTATAACCAGGGCTCAGAACTAAACAGTGAAATATGTGTATAGGTATGCACTAAAAAAAAGCCCAAATGTACAGTATATAATATTGAATTATTTTATGTTATGAAGTATTTTTGAAATTATGCTTTTTAGAATATTTTTTTTTACATAAGCTACAATATCATCAACAGTACTAAATTGTTTTCGTACTTCCCCAAAACTCTATGGAGGCCATTGAGCTCTTGGTAAAAATTATTCTTTTTATTGCATTAATGTTAAATAAGACCATGCCAACCATTAAAAATTTAAAATTGACACTCAGTATAATATTGAACATTAGTTTGTGGTTGATTTATAGTAAATTATTTATTGATTGTGTGATCAACAGACATTATTACTACAAAATATAATAAATAATAATACAACAAAATAAGACAACTACCATTAATTATGAACACAACATGCATTAAGAGGACGTTATAACCGCATGGGTTGTTTCCGTCTTACAAGTGCGTAACATCCCAAATTTTAAGCTCAGCAGATCACGTTAACCCAGTTAACTTAAAAATTAGCGTGAATTGATGATTGAGAGTTATGAGTATTTTAAGTTGTACAAACAATTTACAATTTTTTAATACTCATAACTTTCTTTAAAATTAAAATATAATGAGATAATCCATGAAAAGCCCTCCGTAAAAACCTTACCTTTAATTTTAATACGAGATCAATTCGCTCTAATTTTTAAGCTAACTGAGCTAAACGTGATCTGCTGAACGTAAAATTTGATATGTTACGCTCTTGTAAGACGGAGACAACACATGTGGGTATAATGTCTTCTTAATATGATTTAAACATGCAAAATCTTATAAATTAAGAAATACAACACACATTTCAATACTTTGGTTGTATATATCATGAACGGATTTTTATTTAATTTGATTTTGAATATGCAACTTCCTAAGAAATATGCAAATGCATGAAGTTCAAAACCTGGTTTTAAATAAATTAAATCAATATTTTGGATTTAATAAAATGTTAATAAAGCAAAAACCTGATTTAAGGAAACATCAGTCAATAAACCAATGTCAAACATGTTTACTATGATGGACTCTTCATTTATGTTTTTAATATAAGCTCTATACCAATGATCATTATCGACAGTTGCCAAACAATATGTATTTTGTAAATAATTGATATCAATTGATTTAGAATCCTGTGCATAACAAATTAAACAAATCATGGTTAAATTATAGTGACAACATTAAAATTATTATTAACAAACAAGAGTGAACTTACAGGGTTTTCATTAATGTGTTTCACAATTTCTTCTTCCAGTTCATCAACAGTATTTGGTTCGGGTTGAATTCCAAGTTTTAAATGGTAGTTATAAACGTATGAGAGAAAACTTTGACCTATTAATAAGTTTTCTTCGTATGGATTTTCATCTATAAAAATATTTACAGTTAAAAAATTGTTAATAATTAAACTAAACTTCTAAGGTTATACTAGTTTGGTAGTTTTATATTGAAGAATATGATATAATAATAAAAAAATTTTTAATTGTCAATAACAACAATAAATACATTATTGTATTAGTATTACAAGAAAAAGTACATAATATTCACACTTCCCCAATAAGCATAGTTTATGATAGAAGATAGTTCATAATCTATAATATACATTAACTAAAAGCTACAGCAAAAGTTAATATTAGTATGTATAAACAAGATAAAAAAGATACAAAAACAAAAGTAAAAATAGAAATATTAAAATTATTAAATGCACATATTATTTGGATCTAAAGTGTATGTAATTTATAAATTGTTTTTTTTATTCTATATTTTCATATGACTTAGATCAATGTTGAATTTCCTGCATACAGAAGTTACAACAAAAATTACACTTTTCTAACCAAAGACTGTTTAAACTCCACTTAATTTAAATTTGATAATCGTTCAGATTGTTGAGTATAATTGTGTGCATGCTGTATAGTATAGCTGCTGATGTCCATTTTAAATAATTGGAGTAAAATATTTTTTTAAATAAAGCCCATTAATATTTTAGAATAAAAACATTTTAATACAGTTGGATAGTTGAGAAAATCGATCTTTATTAAGTATGATTTTAATTAAAGTGTTTACCACAACTTCTAATTAATGCAAACTAGTTTTGTTTGTTCCATCCCATACGAAAATTGCACATAATAAAAGAGATTGTACTAATGCAAAGTACACCATCTTAAGATTGTTAATATTCAAAATACATTTGAATGATTTAAATTTAAAAAACAATTGTCAAATACCTGAACCAATATAACAATTTGGATACTCCATTTAAAATGTTCATCAATAAAAAAACAACTGACTAACTAACTTAACAATTCCTAAATATTTAATACTTGCTGTCTTATGTATAATCACACTAGTATGGCTAGTAGTATAGGAGGATGATGGTAGATTAAATCATTAAAGATGGTGGTATTGTAGACAAATTCACTTAAGTAATGACATTATTTAGCAAGCAATGTAGACACTTGCTAGTCATTAGACACAATTACAATATAACTATACACTTCTGTCTAAACACTGAGTACTGACGACAATAGTTGAATCATATAAATTCAATTACTATAAGATCACTTTAACAATAATGAAAATAGTGTGCAAGAGAAGTCCCAACGACCATATCACTAACCTTCATATCGATAGCTTAATCTTTATCTTATATTAATAATACTACAGAAGTATCATAACATTTACTTAAATGGATCATGTTTATCTCATCAATAGTTGTAGTTCTATTAAGGATGCCCTAAGCAATTGGATATTTAATTTGTTTATTACCTATAAGCTGGCAAAAACTAAACATAATTCTAATAGTCCAATTATAATTTTAAATACTAATTTAAATTTGTAAATCTTTTTTCAGTGCTTTGCAGGAATTTTTTTAAATTTTTTGTCTCATTGGCCCTTTACATGTTTAGTTTGAGAAATCATATAAATTTGTTTAAAACTATATTACATATACTTTTCAAAATATTGAAAATACATCTCTAACAAAACATATAATAGAAGCTAACGAATTAAAATCTTTTTCAAAATTAAAATTTGACAATTAAAAGTGTGTTCATTTTTCACCACTTTATTGGCGTTATTACTTATTGTCGTGTACTCACAGTAGTACAAAAATATTTTCAAGCATTGAAATATACATGTGCATACGTGTGCTATATACTGTAGTTGCCTAGTCAACCCGCAGGCAGGTAAGGAATCCTCACTCACACTTATTATCATTAACAACCAACAAAAGCAGATTATAAATTGCCTAAATGTTGGCTCTTAAACAATAGCCACTAAGAGCCGTCTTAAATAAAATCTGCAATTTACCTGTTTTCATAGCAGCATTTAAACGTTGCCCAATTCCAGACTGAAGTATAGCATTCGAAACATCAACACTAGTATCTTTTTTTATCATCTGCACAACATTGGTACCAAACTCATCAGTTTCTACAATCAGTACCTTATATAGTTGACCTATTTTAAAGTGTGGTTGTAACATTAATATAATATCAGTATCCATAACAGGGAACCACATGTCACTTAATGAGCAATCTATTACTAATTGTCCAGGTACATAACAATCACTTTCAATAAAATTGTACAATATGATTTTGTCAAAATATGCATTGATTATTTTATCTCCTTCATCAATCAATTGTAATTTAATCTCTATAAATATATAAATTCAATAATTTTTAGCCTAATAGTGGTAAAATATTGCACCCAACAATCAAATCAAAGTAGCTAACTTTCAATTGTAGAATCCATTTCAACTATTTTAGCACGAAAAATAGAATTTTTTGATTGATAAATAACATACATATTTTCCACAAGATCAATTTTTTTCAAAATACAACGAGATTCCAACATATTTTTAATAAGGTCCATAAAAGGTTCAAAATTTGGACTGTATTGTCTCACACTAAAGTTAAAAGGTGATTTGTAATAAATCAATGAACCAATAATTTCTTGTGCGTTATTTAAAGCTTCTTTCTTTAAAAACATTATTGGGAATATCTAAAAAAAAATTGTTGTATACATATTATTTAAATGTTGTTTATAATGTTATATACATATTCATTTAATATCTTCATAATCCTTACATTCTTTTAAAATTTTTTTTACTTATTTTGAATGACAACATACAGTTTTCATTTCATTTTCAAAAGCAGGATATTTTGATACATAAAAATCAAATTAAGGACTAGAAGTTTATGAGTTATTACTTATTGCTTATAAGTATTTAAAGGGTTGATGAGTGGAGTGGAATACGGTTACCCCATATAAAATGTTGGTCCAATACTCAGCTCGTATTAACTTTTGAATGCTTAGACCTCATTAACTACTCATCTTAAATTCAATTTTTATTAATCAAAATATTTATAAAAATACTGTGGTTGCTGCTTCTTGGACTCACTTTGGGACCTGACCATTTGAGTCCATTAACCGAATGAGTTAATAAGGCGAATGACTCAAAATTTTTTTTTAAAAATCTTTAAATTTAAAAACGTATTTTATTTAAAAATATTTTTTGAGATTCAAGGTATGTATGTACAAAATTAAAAATCTAGCTATACGCAATTAAAAATAAAATAATATGTAATATAATAATATATGTAAAATCTAATTAATTTTTCGATAAAAACCCATCTAGGGTTGATTGGATTTTCCTTTCTTCGGCCAACTTCATAATCATATCTTCGTAGGATTTATATTGCTCAAATACGTCAAAATCGCCTATTTGCTGAATCCCTATACATACAATTTGAAGCGCAAAATACCGATACCGACTTATTTCACATTTATAATACGTTTGCTCAGTGTATGTACATATTTTACTTATTAATCTTATTTTCAAATGATCCTATTAACCAGCGTGTGAGTCGAATGGACGAATTTTTTGCTGTGTTTGTAAATGTGCAAATCGGGACCAGCTGTTTTGAGTATAATAGGCGAATGAGTCAGTTAACCGTGAGTCCAATAAGCGGCGACCACTGGATTATGTTTTAGAATATAAAATTAAAACTGCATATTGTCACCCAAAAAACTATAAGGATAAAATATTAAAAATTGTTGTTTTTTAATGACTTGAAATCTAAAAACCATGTTTAAATTTGTTTACAAAAATATACACTTTTGGTTCTTCTTCTTTTTTAGCAATATTTAATCAAACAATTGTTTGTAAATATATAAAATTTGAATTTTTTGTTGTATGGCACATTTATTTAACCAGAAGTCCAAGGTCCAGTCCGGTCACCTGTTAGGCAGAATTTTAATTTGGACACCATAGGTTTTTGCCACGGGTTTGAGATGATGGTATTATCTTTAATAAGAAAGTTGCCAACCCAGAAAAATGTTAGTTTCAACCAGCAACAGTGCATAGTAAAACCATCACTCTGTCTAACAATTAATTGATTGAAATGTGCTCTTTGGTTTTATTTTTTTATAATTACATATACATAAAAATATGGTTATTTATAGATTAATAACTATACATAACTTTACAATTTATTGAAGTAAATAATTTTTGTGATGTTTTACAAGTGAGTTTTCAGTGCATGTACAGTAAATTCCCCGGTAAATTCTATCCTCAAGTGTAAAAAAGTATTAAGATATTGTCAACCACCTCACTTGTTTCGTAACTTTTGGTTCTTTTTCCATTACTTCCAGATTTATGATTTCTTTAATTTCTGAATCTATGTTTTCTTTTGTTTCTGAATTTATGTTTACTATTTCTTTTTGAAAACCCTGAAATATTAAGTTAGGTTATTTCAATAAGATTTATTTTATCAATCATATAACACAGGACATTATACTTACATTAAGATGGTTGATTGGTGTTGTACAATTTTCAGCATTATTCTCAATACTTTTAATCTCATCCTGCAAAAATAAATACATTCATACAACTGCCATTGTGGTCTTTACAGTTAAGGTGATTTCAAAATTGTTATTTACATACAATTTAATTCAAATACTCAAAACACAATGTACCTATGTTTCTTTATGATAAGTGATATGATCATGTCATAACATGTAGGAGTGTAGCCTGTGGGGGTATTTTGTGTGTAACCAAGTGGGGAGAGGGTTAAGGTGGGATAGCATCCCTCCACTTATTTGGCAAAACTATTTAAAGCGATATATGAGAACTACATAAATTATGATGGACTTTCTTCCATAATATGTTTTGAGCCACTTTGAAAACGGTATAACCCTCACCCTTCCTCCTGGCAGTAAAAAACCAAAAATATATGAAATGTGTGAGCCTCTCCCACCAAGTTGCATTTAAATTTTCAATTAAACACTATATTTTATAAATAGTGACTATGTGCCTGGTTACATATTAATTAATTATATATTATTATATTAATTAATTTTAATAAAAATAATAAATTGTTAATCTATATATTATCATCTATTTTGCAAAATTTAAAACATTTTTTTTTTACAGTATTATTACATAAAAGTATGTAAATTTTTTTTTTTGTATTTTTAATAGATTTAATATCAAAATTCAAAGTAGAATTTTATTTAACATTAAATCCACTATTTTTTTAGTCATTCGCTACTTATATGTATTATTCGTTATAACTTTTGGGTTCCAAAATAAAATCGTTGGTAAGTATATGATTATTATAGGATTAATAATATAATTAATTTTTATAAATTAGTAAATCAACTGTTTTCTATTGCTCTTTCCCCCTGGAATCCCATTAAGAGGTCAGCGCTTTATTTGTATTCTCTATTTGGCCTACAAGCTACATAGACAAAACAAATTCACAAAAAATCATTTTTATTAAGTTATCGTTGAGTAAAATCTCCTATTTAAAAAAATGATTGATAATTATTAACAGTGAAACTTCAGTATTACAAGTTCTCAAAGGTAACAAAAATATTTTGTAGTAAAGATAAATTCGTTTAATAGAATTAAATGGATCTAATTTGGGTTGGTTCTGAAAAATATTGTTTATTAGAAAATGTTGTTAAATGGATGGGTATTGAATACTTGTAAGAAACTTTTGCTGTGTGTTTGACAATATGTTACAGCAATGTATAAATATTCTCCAAAAAAATTAAATATCACAATTCATTTAAATTTACAAATGTACATAAAAGTTGATAATAAAGTCAAATTATCATAAAACTTTTTAAGAGGACGCCACACTTGCATGTATTGTCTCTATCTTACAATTGTTTGATGTGCGCATTTTCTCTAACTAATAAAATTTCCAAAATCGACATCTCCTGAATGTTAACTTGTGGAAAACAGTTATTTCTATCATTTCTAATTTAACATATACTGTGATTAAAAATTAGCGAACTTATAAAGTTCACTAATGATTTGTGAAAACACCATAATTTGTTACATTTGTGAAGAATCAAACATCAAAATAATTTTCATCTTAATTATTGTTTAAGACTCGTAATTAATTAATGGTTCATTTATTATTATTACCCTGGTACATAAGTAATATCTTTAAAAATATTTTAAACTGAATACATACATTTATTTCTGTTATTGAAAACATTTCTTGTGACTTCATAGATATTGAATCATATGTATCATTTGATACATTGCATACTTCAATAAGCTCTTCATTATTTTTTTTGAATAATTTAACTTTGTATAAACCAAAACTAGGATCTATTTTCAATGGTAACATTTGAAAATTCTTTTGAATAAATATGTTTTGGTCTACAATAGTATCTTTTGGCTTGTCCAGTACCACATTCAAAGATCGCATTTCAATTACATAGTAACTAAAAAATAAAGTTTACAAATGTTATTAATTATTATAAAACATAATTGTATAATTAGGTGCTATCGAAGAAAAAATACATCTTTAGCCACATTCAAATATATTACCTTACTTATATATTAACCTATATTAACCTTACTTGGAAGGTATTTCAAAAACTGCAGTCCTAGGTACTAATTCTTTAATTCCATAATCTACTAGATCAATGTACAATCTATCAATTTTTACTTCTAAGATTATAGCTCTAACCAGTTTGTTATGAAAAACAATCAAACAAGGAGTATACACTTCAAGAACTGGTGCCAGTTTTAAATTATGTCTGTCAATTGAATTTAACATATCAGATAATGCTTCAGATTCATTGTCCTAGTAAAAATAATAAAAAATAAATAAATGCACCCTTAGAAATTAAATAGTTTTTGCTATTTTTTAGTAGG
Organism: Myzus persicae; assembly: GCF_001856785.1. Taxonomy (NCBI): domain Eukaryota; kingdom Metazoa; phylum Arthropoda; class Insecta; order Hemiptera; family Aphididae; genus Myzus; species Myzus persicae. The sequence goes on from NW_019104035.1 coordinate 176,766, forward strand.
TATATTAATATTAAAATTGTTTTATTTAATTATAAGCTTTAGATATTTTTAATATTATGTAAAATATTATGCGTACATGGTTTTTTTAATATTGATTAGGTTGTAACAATTTTTTACATAATAAACATGGTTGTAAATAATTATTATGCATGCACTATATGCAAATTCAAATATTAAAAATACTTATTTTGTCTTCATTACAAAAAAAAAGGAAGTAAAATAAGTTTCCATTTGCCACTAATAATATTTAGCATAAAAGTACATTTAAAATCTCTCTTGAAAAATATTGCATTGCATGAATATACTTACAAGTGTCCGGACTGTCAGAAGAATTGATATGTTATCTATAACAACCCTTGTGACACTTATGCTTATTAAAGTAATGAAATCTAAACGTTGAGATCGTAGAAAAGAACCAAAGCTTAACGCTTTGCTTGCAATTGGGCAACTGTTGATCATATCGGATTTATTGTTTAATTCAATTGTTGATTCCATACTATTAGCAATGGTGATCATTGTAGCCAAATTGATGTTATCTGCTATGCCTTTGTCAACTAAAATTTTGTCCACATCAAATAATGATATGAATGTGATACCACCAATTTCAAAGTCTCTTCGATATTTGTAATATTTATTGCACAAAATATTAATTAAGTCAATGTCTGATTTTGATTTTGATTTACTTATACAAGTACTCAGCAAAAATGTATATACTGTGGCTCTTTGACACAAATCAATTAAAAAAGAAGGATCTACATCTTGGATTACTTCTCTAACATTAAAATATGAAACCACCATAGTCCGGCCATAATCTATGAGGACTATAGTGTGAGTTTTGGCCACTAAATCTGAATATATAATTTGACATCTATATACTCTTGATTCATAGTCATTTTTCCAAGTATATACATATAACTTGTTTCCAAAAAGGTCTAATGCATTACATTCCTTTAAAAAAGTTAAATGTCACCATATCAAATAATTTAATTATTTAATATTCATACCCTTGAGTAATGATCATAATTTTGTACATTTTTTTCTAAATTTTTTCTCTTTTGAGAGTAAAAGTTTGCCCAAATTTTTATGAAACATCCTTGAAATTCAGCATGAGTCACATAAATGTCATTGTTAGTCAACTTATGAGGAACTAATGATTTCTCCATAATTTAATCCAGTTGTTCTATACTAAAAAAATGGACAGCTATTTTAATAGGGCATAAATAATTTTATATGGCAGTTGTTACATAGAAAAATTATTTCATTACAATTACATGGTATGACATAAATCAGCTTGGTAAAATATGGCTAATGTGGACAACTGAATTGGCAAAACTTGTGTTTGAAAATGTGTCATGATTATCAACATAATATGAATACAATGAACTACAAAAAAGCACTAAACAAATGGAACGACCTGTTTTAAATTACTATTAGATACTTAACTAAAGAAAGGAAGATTGAAGAAAAAAAAGCTATTTATATTTGATGAATTATTTTACAGGATATTTTTTTAGGATTGGTTGGGTAGATTATATAACAAAATAATAAGTCTATCATAGAAAACAAAACATTTTATAAAAGCCCAGAAAATTAAAAGATATACACTGATAAGTCATACTCTACGGCACAAAAATAAACTAGAAAAACTAATAGAGAATCCATAGAAGAAAGACTACCACTCAAATGCATAAGTCGACCAAATATTATGCTGGAGAACATACTAAAATTTGAAAAGAAAAGCAGAGAAGCAAAACAAATGGAAAGTTGCTGCCAACCAGCTCTTGGGCTGTTAACCCAGAAGAAAAACTAAGGAGTTGGCCCAGCATTTGAATTTCTAAAATATTTTTTTTTATTTTAAGTCGAAATACACAATCTATATCATAAGAAATAATAAATATATAGGTGTTATGATATTGGCAACATTGTATTACAATTTATATTTATGTTAACCTCACTTTTATGATGATTTATTCATTCATTGTTCTGTTCACGAGTATATAAATGTTATTGTAAAATGTGAAAATAAAAAACACATAAAGATAAGTTGTGAAAAGTTTTGTCATTACCTCAGGATATTACAAATGTCGACGAAGATATAAAACAAATATGAAGCGTTCAAACACAAATTGTCAATCTAATTAAAGGCTGTAAAGAAAAAGAGCCTGAAAACCTGACGAACGTCAAGGTGAATCAAACAAAGAGTATACACTTCAAGAACTGGTGCCAGTTTTAAATTATGTCTGTCAATTGAATTTAACATATCAGATAATGCTTCAGATTCATTGTCCTAGTAAAAATAATAAAAAATAAATAAATGCACCCTTAGAAATTAAATAGTTTTTGCTATTTTTTAGTAGATATATTAATGTAAAATTAAAGAAAAACCAAAAAGGTAGTTCAAGGTGAACATAACCAAAAGATGACGGGTGTGATCGGATCATTGGCAGAGTTCCAAGTCGATGGAGAATGGTCAATTTATCAAGAAAGAATGGAACAAATTTTTCTTAGTAAACACAATACCGGAGGAACGCAAAGTACCGTTGTTAATTACATGTATTGGGGAAAAAACTTGCAAGACACTTGAAGATTTGTGTGACCCTATAATACCATCCGAAAGACCAAATAAAGAATTATGTACTGTATTAGATAGGCAGTTCTCTCCTAAAGTATCAGTCTTCAGACAGCGAGAAGAATTTTATAATTCAAGACAAAATTCAAATGAAAATGTGAATGATTGGTATGCAAGAATAAAAAATTCAGCAACAACATGTAAATTTGGACGAGGACTAATTGATGTTGTTGTTATAATTGTTATTTGGCATTTTTATCAAGTAAGCAGGAAATTAATTTAGTGAGAATTTATGAGAGACTTAGTCATCTATAAACCTAAATTGTGTCGAAAAACCTAAAACCAAATAATGGATCCAGTTTGAAAGAATCAATTGATTGATCAAAATTAAATCAATTAACTGGCCCATAGGCACACTGACGGTTTCACACTAACATTTACATACAGCAAATTTGTCATTATCCCAGCAATAGGATTATGAACTTTTACATGGGACTACCTATAATGGTTAAAATATATCATTCTTATTTCATTGAGTAGACAATTAACAGAAAATACTAATCCGCAAAATATACAGAATTTCAAATTTTATATTTCTAAATGAAAAATCAAATATATCTAACATAATCTATATAGAATTCAACGAATAAATTATAAATAAAACATTTGGGTGGGAGTTCAGATTATCATAAAATATGTTCCTTGAAAAATGTACACTTCCATTTCAAGTATGACAACATTTTGTGTAGGTACATCATGTAGTATGAACCATAATCAAAGTTCATTATTAATTATTAAATTACCTTGCCTTAAAATGTATCTTATCATGACAAAGCTGATGGTGTGCAGTGTGCAGCCTTCCGTATTATATAGGTACACCTAAATACAAATCATTTACAACACAATATAGTTCAGGTACTTAGGTCGTATGTGGTACCTATGTGATATAAAATATGTGAAGCTTAACGGTTCACAATACGATTTATTTCCAGGCGCCGATCCAGGTCGATTGTAAAATTGAAAATATAAGAAGTACTTACCCGCCTGGGTCAATGGCCGACAACTGCAGTAGTTTACAATCAATAATCAATTCGACGAAGTATTAAACGCGACGACGAGATAAATTAATTACGATATCATTATAAAACCACGGCAAATACATACTCCTGACTTCTGTCTTCTCGTGCAGGTGTCAGACTGTCAGGTAGGCGCAGGCCGCAGGTCAAGTTCAGAAACAATCCTTCATGTCCGTTTTAAAAATATTTCCCAGTAATAAGAGATGGTGATATAATAAAATTGTAAATCTATCTGAATCCGGTGAAAAGCCTGAAAAGTAAAAACTCGAAACAGTCGAAACTGAAAGTCGGAAATCGTTTCGTGATTTGCTGTTTTATACGAGCGTTTTGATTGGATAAGGCTTATAAATCATGGTTAAATATAATAAATTAGCCATGTTAAAAATAGTAGTCTCAAAATCCATAACCATAGAAAAAAAAATATATTATACCAGCCATACCAATGGTAAATACCAAGGCGGGTTTCCACTATACACGTGAGCGCATTCGTGCATACTGCATACAATTCATAGAGTAGTAATAATAATAATATTACTATATGATACAAATCCTTTGCTGTGATTGGTTGTTTAGGTTAGGTTTCCACACGTTTAACCGTGTTACCATGTTGTTGGACTTAATAGTGGAAACTAAATAATCAGAAATTCAGAACTAAAAATTCGGTATTTCAGTTGATTATTGAGTAATCAATAATCATTATTAGCTTATAATATTAAGTATATATTTATCAACGTTTGTTTCGTTTTCCGATGGTAGAAGGTAATATATCCATTGTAGATAACAATATAAAATTATGTTTCCCCATTTGGCATTTCCCCAGTTCATATATTTAATAGATGTATAAATAATAGCTGTACTATAACCGATCGGATGCCCTTAAAAATAAAATTAATGCGCAACGAGATCAATTTCGTAAGTACCTACTACCAGGCCCGGATAAAGCCGTGGAGTTATTGAGTTGAACTCGGTGGGCCGCTTAACATTTGGGCCTGTTTGGTAGTATATTTATTATTTATCTATGTCAACTATAGCATATATAATTTAATATTTATATTGTATGATCTATGATGTTATTACTTATATTATTAAAATATGGATAGCTATTTATGTTTTTATCTTATTGAAAGATGGGCCGCTAACTTTTTTAGGGCCGGTTAAAATCGTATAAGGTTACGGTCAGACTATATCCGAATTCGGACGGAATTGAGTTCGGCCGAAGACGGCCGTCTTCGGCCGAAAACAATAATACCCCGCAATGTAATTGTTGTGGTCAGATTACGTCCGAATTATTCGGACGAATACGTCCGACGTCGGATAAAATCAAAATATTTTGTTTTTTCCGGCCGAATCCGCCCGACGCGGAGTCCGTTTCAGCATGAAGCCATGAACTATTTTCGTCATATTGACGAAAATGGCCATATTTTACCACTTATAATTTATTTATATAAAATTGTTTTGGGCTATAAAATTATTTTTGTATATTTCTTCTTGCAAGTTATTTACAGTACCTTGTTCATTTTGTGCAATTACGAGAACCTCGTAGGAGTGGTTGGACCTGTGTTTTCAATTGAATTGAATATTTTAAATTTTATCAGATTTGAGTATCCTTTTAAACTAATAATAATAAACTAAGAATGATTGATTCAGAAAAATTAATTAGTTTAGTTCATGACCGCAATGCCTTGTGGAATAAAAAATCTAAACATTACCACAATAGAGACATAATTAGGAAACTTTGGGATGAAATAGCTACAGAAATGGAAACTAAAAGTGAGTATTCAAATTAAAGTAAACTATTATAAAAATTAATTTTTCTATTCATAATTCATACAGATACAATAGTATAATGTAAGTAAGGTTAAAGCTAATAGGTACAATATACTATTAACCTAATTTTAAATCTTAAAAATTATTAATAATCTTAAATTAGGTTGGTATAGGTATCTATCGAGGTATCTACCTGACTACTTAGTTAAAATCAAAGGTTAGATATATAGGTAATAAATACTTATAGTCAATACAATTTATTAATTTTTAAGTTAAAATTATTTCATATTACTAACTTAATTAGGTATTTTAAAAATGTACAGCTCCAACATTATTAAAATACTCTTTGAAATTATCACGTATTGCATAGGCTGCAGTTTTAGAACGATTGTTTCGTCTTGATATTTCAATTTCTGTATTGGTTTGATGAATATTTACAAGAAGCGTATCATCAATCCCTTCCTGATCGATAATTATATTATGTAATAAACAGATACATTTAACTATTGTGTCTACGTGATCTTCATTAACTTGTAATTCCGTTTTTAGACACCTCCACTTTGATACTAATATACCAAATGTACATTCTATCATTCGTCTGGCTCGACTAAGACGATAGTTGAAAATTTCTTTTTCTGGATCCAAATTTGTGGTGCATGGATATGGTCGCATCAAATATTCTTTTAGTGGATATCCTTGGTCTCCCAATAAAACAAAAGGCATTGGAATATTTGTGTTTGGAAGTGGTCTGTTGGGTGGTACATTAAAAGAATTTGTTTCTAGGTAATTATATATATTAGACTCAGTAAATACACCGCTATCACTCTGTTTTCCATACGCTCCTATGTCCACTGTAATAAATTTATATTTTGCATCACACACGCCTTGCAAGTGTACCGAAAAATAATTTTTATAGTTATAAAACATTGAACCAGTTTTTTTTGGACATTTTATGCGGATGTGTTTACCGTCAATGCACCAGATACAATTAGGAAAATTCCACAGAGTTTCAAAATCGTGAGCAATCTGGTAAAACATATCTTTCGTCGGAAAAGGCATATGAATTTGTCCAAAAACATTCCAAATTGTGTTACATGTTTCATAAATTATTCCACTGATCGTGTTATGTGCCATACGAAATGAAAATGCTAATGATCTATAAGGAGTTCCCGTAGATAGAAACCTAAAACATAATTTAAAATGTGTAAGTTAGTAATCTAAACCTAATTACACACTTAAGAAAAACACCTAATCATACAAAAATCATAATCATATACAGGGTGTAATATTAAGACTTGACAGATTAAATGATTTACAATTTTATGGTAGAAACATTAATTATCTAAGTCAAGTAGTTTATTTTTTAGAATTTTTTACAATATCAATATTTTTTTAGTAAATTAATTTAGAACGTAATAACTTTTTTCAAAATATTTTTTTTAGGAATTTGCTGATATGAGTATATTTCTTAAATTATTTTTTACCTAATAATATAATTTCCTCAATTTTTGTCCTACATTGAAGTGAAGTAGCATCATTTTTTTTTTCATGTTTTCCTGTTACACTTGTAGTTGGTGTAACCTATAGATTACAATAAGAGTGTGACATCAAGTACAACGTTTATTATTTTTTATTACAGAAAACAAAAAAATTAAATATCTTATGTACATTTTTTTTAAAGCTCAAAATAGCCTATTTTAGATTTTGAGCAGAGCGATGTATGCATATGTAATGATTTTACAATGATGTTTTTTTCAGTGTGTACACAATAAGTTATCGAAATAATGATTCGATTTTCAATTTTAGTATCTTTTCTGCTGGGAAAGAGAATCTAGTATTAGTACATTGGAAGGTTGCAAAATTAGTTGAGTAATGAGTTGGAAATATAAAAATATCATAGATATGAAAATTTAATAAGTACAAAGTTCCTAACAAGTTTATCTACCTTAAACAATAAAAATATGTTTCCTGGAGAGTCAAGTTAAATTTTTATAAGCGTTTTTTAGAAAAACTTAAAATTTTTACAACATTCGATTTTCAATAGATTTCTCACGGAACGATTTTCTTATTTCATTTGTTATTTAATAACGAATAACCACAGTTACATACAAATTACACCAAATGTTTATTTTATCTTAATGAAATACATACTAAAAATATTTTGAGTCTTTTTGAGCTGTTTCAATTTTAATTTTTTTTGGTTTTTTTTTCTACAAATGTCAATAAAATTGTATTCATTGCATCAAAAAAATTTACTTTATAATACAATAATCCTCGAACATTGTTTCAATATCCATTTAAAAATATTAAAAATACATAGGCAAGATTTTTTTTGCAAGCATTTTAAGTTCTAATTTTGACAACATTTATCAAATTGAAAATTTACAAATTATTTTATTGGTAGCAAAAATGTATAAAATTTTACATTTGTATACCTAAGGATTAAAAACTTTAAAAAAAGGTTAGTTTATACTGTAACTCAAAAATCAAAAAAGATGGGTTAAGTTGATGTCGCTCTGCTGTACAGTAGGTGTGCAAGTGGATGTTAATTTTGAATTCAATGATATAATATCATTGTATACGAAAAACAATTCTGAGCTGAGACGGTTTGTCA